>NW_012141080.1:4587149-4614361 GCF_000956105.1 Propithecus coquereli
GAATCAAAGTGAACTTTAATACATGGTCTTTTCCAAATGCATGTAATGGTTCATATAATCATGAATTTGTATGAGCTGCTCTTAATTATTATTACTGCATAGGGTGGAAAAGGCACAAAATCTGCAGTGATATACTTTTTCTTTTTTTTTTTTTACCTTTCTCTTTAAGCTTTGGCATATATTAAAGCACTATACATTTGTCTTAAAAATTGAAATTGTTGTAGATTTTCTTCATCTAAGATCCTTTTGTTCACATATTTTTTTTTTCTTTTTTGCAAGTATACCTATTCCCCAGAGTTTACTTACAGTTTGCTATTGATCTGGCAGCTGGTATTTGAATTGGTCGATGTACTCTGTAACTTGTTTAAGATACCCTACCTGAGCTATTAGTTTAAATAATGTATTCATAAATTGATTAATCATTACAGTAAGACTTATTAGCTGCATTTATATCTACATGTTATCCACAATTGACTTGTAGTCTAATCATCACGCATACTTAAGCAGAAGTTGGGTTTTACATTACAATTTAATAATTATCGAGGTGGAAAACAATAGTATTTGTGTGCAGAAGTTGAGTGGGTGCAGGGCTTTAAAGGTTGGGCTCGTGAAGCAGGTTGCTAGCTTTACTTTTCCCGGGTGAAACAGATCCTCCTCCCCCAACCCCAAATGAAATATAGGAAGTGGGCCCAGTTTTGTCAGCCGCGCAGAAGTGATTGAGTTTGCGGAAGCTGTCCTGAAGTCAGGATTCTGGAAGATGGATGTGGCGGAGGAGAGAGAATGCGAAGCGATGTAGCCTCTGTCTCCATTTCTCTCGCAGTTACGTCGTGGTGGGGCTTTGTGTCTTTCCACTGGTTTTCCAGGGTGATACCACAAGGCTCGTATACCTGGTGGGACACTCCTGGTCTGCTCTGCCCAACGAGGAGGCAGTCAGTCACCTTATAGACGTGCGGCAACAGCGGAGTGAGGCTCCGTTGGCACCAGGAGACACCCTGGGACAAATGTTGAAACACCTTCCGACAGGGATTCCCAACCAGGAAGGGAATCATTCAGCTGAATACAGGCTTAGGGTTACATGCACTTTTAAAAAAAATTAATAAACTTTATTTGTAGGGTAATTTTAAGTTCATAGCGAAATTGAGTGGAAAGTATAAAGAGTTCCCACAGACTCCCCGACCTCCCCCAGCTACACTCATTTTTTATCAAACTACATGCTAGTTAAAAATAATCTTTTGGGTGGTAAGTGTTAAATTATGGCTTTGCCCAACTCGGTCCTTTCTGACTCCCCGAGGAGCCCTGTTCGAGTTTCTTTTGGGGGTGAGGATCTGCCAGACTCACTCTCCCCCAACCTCCATAGGAGCCAAACCTTTTTTTTTTTTTCTTTCCATTTGGTTGGAAAGTCATTTCGCCTCGCCAAGTGCTTTTTCTACTTCGTGACCCCCCCTTTCAAACATTATTCAACAACCCGCTAAATTAATAGATGCTGTATTCTTTCAGCGATGGTGAGGGGAGCCTGTCTCGCAGCGGGCGTTTGTTCAGCTCTGTGTTGAAAGCGCGCTGCCCGCCGCGTGAAGGACATCTGCTCACAAGTGAGCAATTGTGCTTCTGATTCGGGGCAGCACCTCCGCCTGGATGCCAGCTCCAGATGAAAGAACAGATTGCCGCGGAGCCGCTTTTCCAAGGATCCCTCTCCGCAGCATGGGGCTTCATGCATTATTGAGAGCAAACCTACTTTCCCCCCCGCCACTCCGCCTTGCACTTATTTTGCCAACCTTATTCAGAACGTCAGCACGGATCACTTTTCAACAAAGGCATAAAGGGCCGAGCAGGAAGCTTCAGCAGATACATTATTTATAGTGTTTAATTATTATTGTACAGAGTTATTAAACTTGGTTACCTAGGAGCCCGTGTAGCTGCCGAAATGAGTTTGCTAAACTTTGAATAATACACATTTTGTTCAAAACCAAAATCTCTCTGTGAAGGCTGTTACCGTATTGCTGATGTCTATGTGGGGTGTGTGTGGTGGTATGTGGGTAAATGTTCGGTGTGTTGGTAAATGTTTAACCAACGGCTGTCTTGGTGGGAGATGGGAGAACAAACCCTGTTTTATAGTGTTTTGCTGATGACTATGGTGTAAATACTCATATGGCTGATTTTAAACAGCCAACACAAGGTCACTAGGCTTGGAGTTGGAAAGAGATGCATAGTCTCCACACCATTACATATGTAGGATTTCCACTATGCAGACCCAATAGATGTGAATAACCTCATGAGCATAAACAATAATAGATATGCTAAGATTTTTCAGAAGTATTGAGTTTTGAGTATTTTTACCTTTGTTTTTTACATAGCTTATTTAATCGTATTTAATCATAAGTTTATATAATTTAACACTTATTAATGGGTGTGCCCAAAAACCAGCTCAGAAAATTGTTGAACATTTAGCAGTTGGCTCTCTTAAGCCAGTCGGTCCCGGCTGAAGCACATCACTGGGTGTGTTTAACTGACTGCCAGTTTTAAATTGCACCTTGGGTTCGGATGAAGTTCACGATCTCTTCCTAATTTAGGCTCATTCCTAACAGGGTATCTCTGCATGGTTTTCCGCTGGGGCGTGATGAGCCGGTTGGCATGCTGCTAAGTGTCCTCGACAGCAAGCAGACACACGTACCCTGGTTGGTACATCCCAGACGATTCTGTTGTACTGATATTAAGGACAACAGTATTTTGCCAGAAGCTATAACGAGATGATTTTGTAACAACAGCATGGTGACACCAGACTCTGTTTTGCAATTTTCTTTAATATTTATGCTGGATAAATAATTTATCTCTTTTTTTTTTTCAGTTTTTTTTCTTTTCCTTTTTTATTTTTTTTTCTTTTTTTCATCTTGAACGTGTTGATATAGAGAGGTGCTAGGTTTCCCTGAATGAGTAAAGCAAGGATTTGGTTATTTTCCTCCTGAAAAAGCAGGTATGTCAGCAGAATTGAACTTCTGGGAATTGTCTCCTCAGTGTGGTATCCCATCTACTAATACCACCTAATGAGATCTATTGAGGACCAGCCCACAAGTTTGAAGGGAGTCACTTAGTGTTCCCTCTTTGCCTGTTGGTATAACATCAGGACCATCCAGTGCAGAGATTTTGGAAAACTGCTTAGGACTCATTGCAGATGCTCCTGGTTCGGAGCACACAGCATTAGCGCTGTTACACGTTAGGAACCAGGTCACTGTTAGTGGTGGGGAGTCTGTCCTGTGCCTTGTAGGATGTTTAAGAGTATCCCTGGCCTTTGTCCATTAGATAACCTCTCCCCCGGTAGGATAATCAAAAATGTCTCTAGACATTAGCAAACGCCCTCTGGGGGGGGGTGCATAATTGCCCCTGGTTATTGCCCCACAATTAACCACTTAGAACATACAGGAAAAGAACAATGGAGATTGCCTCATTGTACTTAGCCTCCCTTCCCTCTGGCTTCCAGGAACCACCAACCAACACCCCAACACTAAAATTGAGAATAAGGCAATTTGTATCAACTTCTGCCCAGGAAACCTGGACCAGAGGGAGAAAAGCAGTATTTCTACCCAAGGATCACTATCCCACGTTTCCCAGGCTCCTAAAGAGGTGCAGAGATCATCAGAAACAGGGTCTCCAGAGTAGGTAGAACTGGGACATTTTCTCTCTCAGGCTGTTGCTTGCTGTGGTCATGGCCTGGTTTCTGAGCTTTGCAGCATGCAGGGATCTTACTGGGAACTGGGGAGTGGACATTTTCAAGGATTTGAAAGATTCCTGGTACCCTCTGCTGGGGCTGGACGGAATATGGGAGATCATCTTTATTTGGAGGAAGATCTTTATCCCAATACTCTTGAAATTGGCATAGTTTCGGCAGTTGGTCCATAGGAGAATTTCAGGATTGCTCTGTGAATGTTCCAAGTCCTCTCCCAGCAGCAAAACTGGTTTTATGTAGCTCAGCTCTAGGTAGCACAGTTCATAATCTAGATAAAGGGCACCTCCTGCAATTGTATCATATATAACCTGCCCAGCAATACCCCTTTTTTCAGGCCCAAGAGGGCTGAGATTGAGCTTTCCCTGAGTTTTCCTCTGCAAATATGAGACTTTCTGATGTTTCAGGTGGGTCTGCCACTGTGACATCTCAGCATGATCAGACTGGTCCCTTGCTGGCCCTCCCTTGCACCTGGGTCCTCAGGCAGCTGATCTGAGAGCCCCTGGAGCTGCTGAGGTGGGGCGATGTCAGTGCTCTGTGCTCACCAGGCGTCACCGGAGACTCTGGATGGAATGGAAGGAGGCAGGCTCTGAGTCAGGCAGACCTGGAATGTTCTCTGTGGGCTATTTAGGTACTGTGTGACCCTGGGGCAGTTGACTTCACTTCTCTAAATCTCAGTTTCCTTACCTGTTAAATGGGCATAATGGTATCTTGATGGCAGAGTAGTGGGATGATGAAAATAAATGACAAGCGTGAAGTCTCTTTCTCAGCTCTGTCAGAGTAGGCCTTCAGTGAGCCACGTGTGACATCACTATTCTTTTGGTCTTATTGCCACTTAGGACATTCTCTCAGATAATGGCACCAGGCTGCCTTGTCCCCTCCTGCCCGTAGGACATAAAACTGCCCAGTCTCTTCCTACAGCGAGTGGGCCCTTTCAGAAACGGTTCAGGAGATCAATAGTTATCTGCTTACCTTTCTGGCTGAGATGAGATTTTATGCCTGTTACTAGCAGATCAATAATGAAAGCAGATTCTGTTAAGTTTTCCGTAGGAGTCATTAATCTCCCTCAGCCTCAGTTTCCCTATCTGTGAAGTGACTCTAACCAGGATGATAACGAAGAGTTAGGTCAAGTGAGGTTGGCAGCCAGACACCCAGTACTGGCTGCAACATAAAAACATATGTTCTCTCCATACCGCCGGGTCAGCGGAGGTCACTCAACTTGGAATAATGAACTGCCACAAGGAGGATTTTTTTTTTTTCTCTCTTTACTTGGCCAAATATCCAAGTGGAAGCTCTCATTCTGTGAACCTGCTAACGTACATCTCATCATCTGCAAAATGCCTTTGGAGAGAAAACAACGGGGACATCTGTGATCTCTTTGTTCCTCTAACCGCTTTTCCAGTGAGACTTAAATTTTCATTCCTCCCTTAGAAGGTTTCAGATGTGTATGTTTATATGCATGGAACATGCATTTTACATGTTTGAGCATTTAAGCTGAATTTGGACAAGCTTTATATTTCCAGAAAGTTCCAACTCTGTTTCTTTATGATCTCACAGTGTCACTCTCCAGGGTCAAAGAGTAGGATGGAAGTGACCAAGGACCGAGCGCCTGAGCTGGGACTTCTAGTGATGATCCGATGAGGTCACTGGGAGGGTCAGAGGGAGTTTGCAAATCCTCATAACTTGCCGTCTGAAATCTGGGACCACAGTTCTGGCTGGAGCAGGTGTCCCTAAAGCCACTGATAACCAAAGGGTGTATCACTGGTGTGGGTAACAGTTGTGTGAAGAGGAGGGGGCCGACAGATAGTCAGATGATTTTAATGTTTATATTCCACTGGGGTAAGCTCTAACAAAGACCCATCATTTCCCAGATAACCAATTCTTTTAAAAGAACATCTGTTGAAACTGGCAATTTACATTCTTCTTAAAATACGGAGCGACATAATTAACCCTCTGGGGAGACTAATATTAGTTTATTAGAGGCAATTTCTAGTTCTGTTTATTTTTACACTAAATGATTCGCTCAGATTGGGAAAAAAAAATTTTGGGGGGTTGTAGTGTAGGTTGGCTTTTATTTTGGGTTGACTTTTCCTTCTCAAGGACACACAAGGTCAAGAACCCGGTGATAATATACCACCTTGGTGATCTTAAATCATGAGCCAACAGACGTGCCCCATAGTGTTTGACACTTGACTAACTCACCATGGTACTAACTTCCGGGTATAATCAGTCTATTTTAAAGTGACCGAGTCTGTTACTGATGTACGTGTGTGGGTACCCTTGTCTCCAGCCATTGCTTGGGGCTCCTTTGGCACTCGTCACTGCTGGGATTCTCTTGTGCCCCCTGCTGTAGTTCCTGTAAATTTATTTACACTCCCCACAAGGAGGTCATGAGCACTCGGTTGTTTTCAACACTGGGCTAATCTCAGACTTCTGGCTTGTGGGACAGAGGAGAAAGAAGATGGGACATTCTGACACCCTGCAGAGAAGGGGTGAAACAAACGACCCTGTAATTGTTTAGACGTCTTTGAATTGGGAAGCACCCACTTGAATGTCTTATCATTTTGTCCTTCTTTGTCTTTGACAAAACAGAGTTAGAACTTTCTGGAAACATAAGTCATCTTTCCCATTGGATGTCGCACTCCTTGGGGAAAGGAGCTGTTTTCTACATAATGAATCTTCGACTATGGGGTGCCCCTTACTAAGTGACCCCCTACTTCTCTAGGCTAAGCAGTGTCTCAGCCCATAACATGGCTCAGAGGACCACCCCCACTGCTGTTTTCTCTGCTGCAAAACAGGATTTCTTAGCAGCAGCTCATAAAATAAAACTAGCAATGAGCTCACCAGAAAGAGGCGTCCCGGGCAGCTCGGCTTGGCTCGCTGGCCCCCGAACTGGCCCCAGGTGACCGCGCCAGCCTCCCTTCCTTCCCCTTCTCCCGCCTTGGCCAACTTTACGCTTCAGCCAAACTGAACTGAACTCACCAGGCTGAGTCATCTGCGCCAGCTGTGCCCTGTCCCCAAGGCCACCCCTCCTGCTCTGGTGCACTTGTCTGTTGGCAAACTGCTCTCCATCCTTCAAAATCCAGCTCTTGGCATCATATCTGCCACGAAGCCCTCCCAGACCTTTGCTCACCTAGATAATTAATCACCTCCTCTCTCATCGTGTCCCGATGCCACGCGTGCTTCTGTGTTGTAGCTGTCCAGTTATATGGGCATCTCTCCTGTTGGATGACACGCCCCGTGGGGAAAGGACCATGTTTTATTCTGTTCTACCCTAGTCTGGCACCTAATAGGTGCTCAGTGAACAGCTGTGAATTTGGTTCTCTCCCCTCCCTCACACTTCTGTGTATTGAAGCTCTGTTGGCGCTCGGCGCCTTGTTGTCAATGAAGTATAAGAGGGTGCATTGCGTGCATGCGGGAGTGATTACAAAATCCAATCAAACTGGGAGTTGTTGACTCACACCTGAAGCTTCTTTATGTGCAAGCGGGAAGATGAGAATTGAATTTGAAACCCCAGGAGAAAATTTGAGCATAGAAAGCTATTTTGAATAACAGTCACTTTGGGATCTGGGGATCCAAGAGTTTCCCTCCATGCACCTAGCCTTCCTAGTCTCACTTTTCTCATCTGTGTATAAGATGCACCTCGCAGTATGTTGGAATTAGACATAGTCAATGTCTGACCCACACTGGGTTGCTTGTGTATAATGTGTAGAGCACTCGTTCTCCCACATCCAGTGACAGTAAGCAGGAGACAGTCTCTGACCTTGGGGACTAAGCCCAGGGCCTGCCAATAGGAGGTATTCACAGAATCTGTGTTTCCCTTCCTTCCCAAAGGACACTGGCTTTATGCTGAAATTTTCTTTATCTATTGGCTCAGAGAAATTTTATCATGGTGCTTACGAGCCCTGAATAAGTTTCAATGACTTACAGAGTTATAATTCAGGAAGTAATTGGTTCTGAGAGAAAATGCATAATCATGTCAAAATGTGTTTTTTCCACCATTTGTAGCCTTTTGACAAATTACCAGGAGCCTTATACCTGATGTGCTGAATGCTTGTGTGCTGTGAGTATGGGAGCGGTGAGTTGAGTACCCAGTGTGCACGCATCCACTTCCCGCCTCCTTTGCCTGTGACAGACATCACTAGTCAATCAGAATCCTGGTGCGCACACTACTCCAAGTAGTCATCGCTAACCACCTGCAGTCAGTGTCACAGATATTCTTTGCCATCCTGGCAAAGAACATTTTGATGAAAGCAGCATGGTTGTTCCTGCAGAGGACGGACTGGCCCCTTGTACAGCGGCCACACTTTTGTGAATTTTATTTCCAATGATGTGCTGCTATTGGAGCTTGGCCTTCCTTCTGGAATAAGGCTGGAGAAACTTCAAGCCATTTACCCAGTGGAATAATATATGTGTTCTACTTCCATTGTCTGTCTGAGCCTGAAACTTACTCTTTAACTATAAGCCAGAGCTACATAAGAAAACATTCTATGTCCCTCACAACAATCCTGTGCCTGTTTTAGAGATGAGAAAACCAAGGTATGTAGAAGACACATAACTGGGTCCTTTTTTTTATTTTTAGTGTTTTTTTCAGTGAGCATGGATTACTTTTATAACTTCAAATTATTATATCACGCAGTGGGTAAGACCACGGACTCTAGAGGGTCAGACAACCATTCCACCCACTGCGTGATGTGTGATCATCCTAAATTTTCACTCTCTTTGGATAGATTAATGGTAACACTACCTTGCTAGTTAGAGGAAGGATTCCAGACCTTTATAATGATGGGAAGGTATCAAAATTGGGAACCAGAGGCTTAGAGGAGTTTTAAATCTGAAAGTGATGCCTTTCCTTTTGCATCTTGGATGGTTCAGTAAATCAACATGATACAAACACAAAGCAATAAGCAAACAAAAGAAGATAAAAATAGCAATGATAAACGTTTGCACCTCTTGAAAGTTTTTTTTTTCAGGCAACACTCTAAAGACCTTTTTGTTGTAAAGTCCAGGAGTCTTTTGCGTGAGCCCCACATGTGTACTTTGATTGGAAATACCCCATCTCCTGGGTTTGCACAGTCCTAGCTTAATGGACTGCACATCAGTCGCTTTTTGAAGAAAAGAAATTTCAGGCTTGGCCATTGGTCCTTGAGTCAGCACATCAAGCTCTTTGTCAATTAGCTCCCCCTCCATCTTTATGGTATGGCCTTTCCTGTAATTACAGTCAAGATCCTATAGCCGGAGGAAGGCCTGTCAGTTGAGTAAGAGGCTGATGTCCATCGCACGGTGACAGCCCATTCTGAGGGTTTTAGGCCTGTCCTTAGAGAGGCTTGTTATTTCCTCCTTAGGTACTTTGCTGTGACCCAGTTCACCGCCATCAGATGAATGGAGGTGTCTTGTTCCGTGGCTGGACCCAAGAGGTCAAGCCCTTCGGACATGACGTACTGCAAAGTAGAGATGGTTCATTGATTTGTCGTTTTTAAATTAAAAATTATTATTTAATATGCATCTGTGTGCTCATAGGAAAAGATCTAGAAAGATTAGTAGCAGACAGTTGATTGCATTTTACCCTGGGGGAGTGGGTTTGGGTAGGAAGTCATAGAAAGACAGTCATGGTTTTTTTTTTTTTACTTCGGACCAATCTGTCCTTTTTTTAATTTTATTTTTAATGTTTCTTTCAGTGAGCATGGATTACTTTTATAACTTCAAGTTATTATATAGGTGAAGAATCAAAATCAGTCAATTTATTTCTAATTATCAGAGATTCCCTGAGAGAGGAAAATCTTAAATGGACAACCACAGTCTTCTAAACACCTGAGGTGGTGCTTTATGCCGAATTGAGGATTTTCATCTTTTGCTCTAGAATTTTTGGATGATTAGACTTGTACTTCTTTTTGACTGTTTGCCACATGGTGCCCTTTGCCTGCACTGCCGGCCCTCATTCCCCACTCGCCACCTTTTTCTCTCCGGATTCTGCGTCCCCGTTCCTGTCCCATCTTCCTGTCCCTCCTGACTGCTTGAAACACATCTCTCCTCAGAAGGCAGGAATGTTCCCTCTCCCATTCATTTTTCTTTTTTCTGTTGCTAAAATCAATTCACAGTGAAATAAAGACTTAAACACAAGAACTGAGACTATAAAATGATCATACTAGAAGAAGACATAGGGGAAAAACTCCAAGACATTGGCCTGGGCAATGATTTTTTTCAGATATGAACCCAAAAGCAGAGGCAACGAAAGCAAAAGCAGACAACTGGGATTACATCAACCTGAAAAGCTTCTGCACAGAAAGAAAACGATCAACAGAGTAGACAGACAACCTAAGGAATGGGGAAAAATATTTGCAAACCATACATCTGATAAGGAGTTAATACCAAAATATATAAACAACTCAATAACAAGAAAACAAATAACCTGATTAAAAAATGGGCCAGCACAAACATTTCTCAAAAGAAGACGTACAGTTTTAAAGAAAACATCAAGATTGTCACCATGAAGGAAAAAAGAAAAACTGTTGTTAGAATTCTTGTAGCATATTTTGTAGTTTATTTTTCTTTGTGAATTTCACACTACATTTAATGGGGCTCACTCTAGCGATCTCAGAGTTTATGGGGGTGGGGGTCGAGGAGGCATGTCTCTGCCCCCACCTAGGGGTAAGGTTTTTGGAAGGAGCCCCTTTCCCAAACCACCCATGCCCTGCTTGCAAAGGTTGTATTAGCATGAAGCTCTTCCTGCTGAGAAGCATGAGGTATAATGCTGTTGGTGGGGAGTGAAGGCTGTAGAGACAGAAAGGGCTGCACACGTTTGGCCCAAAGGGAAAGGAGCGACATGGAAACACTGGTAGCTTTTCATGATAAGAAAGATTCAGAAAGGACATTATATAGTTTTACTGATTCTGTAAAAGAGAGCAGTGACATTTATTTAGGGCAATTCCACATTCCTTTTTTTTTTTTTTTTCTTAAATATAAGTGCAATTCCCTCTGTTGCCTCTCCTTTGTTGGCATAGAGAGATAAGCACAGTAATGATTGAGTTAAGATGGAAAATTATGAAGGCTAAAGAAATACTTCTGAAGACTTTTAGTCTATTAACTACATGAGGCTTCCTAATAGTTTGGCTTAAGGCAATAATGATTTTATTCTAGTTTCATTCTTGTTGAGTCAATAATTAACTGAGTTTGATTAAAACTGAATTTTCCTAAGTATGAAAACCATTTGGGCCCTTTTCCTTCCACGCAAAAATGGTGACAGTGCTTGTCTCTGAAGTTGAAGGTGTCCGGGCTGCACCTACCTAAGCCAGATGACTTTGCTTGGGGCAGGGTGTCGGGCAGCAACAAACAAGACATTCTTTGCACCTGGCATTGCTCATGGTGGCAGGGTGGCACACATCCTTGGCAGCTTCTCTGGGTGGGGTTGGCCCATGTTAGAACCCCTGTGGTCGACCAACCCTTTGTAGTAGTCTTTTATTTTTCTTTTTGTTTCCGTTCCAGCTCTTTACTTTTTACCTTAAGTAACCTTTGTAAATGGTTTGGTGGGACTCCTGGGGATTTCCTGTCCTTAGAGACTGTCAGTGACCACAGGTCACTCATCAGCTGTCCTCTGGGTCCTTGGTGCTGGGTGGTGGAAAGGCTTCCTGCCTCGTGGCTCAAGGCTCCTCTGCCAGCTCCCACTAGAGCAGCTTGTACCATATGGGACCTTTTGCATTTGACTCTTCCCTGCTAGGCTTAACTCCTCAAGGGTAAGGGACAGGTCTTTTTCTTTTTTCTTTCTCTCTGCTCAAGTATTCAGCACAGTACTTGGCGCCAGCCTGTGTGAAATACACCCATGGAATGTGTTTGTGGAAAAAACGAGGTCAAGGCCACATGGGTCCCCTTGTCTCTGGATGCTGAGAACACTAATTTCACGTGTGGGACCCCTCCCTTACATTCCATCTTTATGAGCTGCAAATAGACATTCCGAGTTTTGGCTAGCTAGGATTCAGTAGTACCAAGCGCTCCTTACCGTTTTGAGGCCTCACTGCTTTGAGTCTTTGAGAAAGAGGTGAGAGGGGAGGAAGTGGGTCAAAACCTGATTTCTGCATGGGGGGGAAGAACAAAACAAAACAACAGCAGAAACAGAAAGCAGGCAGGAATGGCTGTAAGCACATGTTGAGGGTGCTGGCGTGCGCTGCCACTGCAGGAGCTCACTTGGAACCGAGTGTAGCTTTTTGGTGCAGGGTTTTGCCAGCGCAGGTATGCTACTCCTGAGAGTCAAGGCAATACCGATTGCGCATGTGCCTGAGTGCAGTCAGGAAGGGCGGGGCTTTGAAAGAAAACAGAAGGTATGGACTGTTTGGCTGCTGCCGTGGGTGTTAAGTCTCCACCCCAGTTGCCAAGATTAAATTGAATTATTCCCACTGTCCTTCACCTTGACTCTGCACTAGATGTAGCCAACATTTTTACATTTCTTTCTCCCATCCCTTCCTTCTTTTCTTTCTTTCCCCTGCATCTACCTTTTTTTTTTTTTTTTTCATTTTTTTTCCACGCTGCATGCTGCCACATTGAGTCGACCACGGTAGCATTTCACCATCTCAAGAAAGCCACGGCAAGAAGTGCCAGGCGCATGCTGCTGCAACACCTGGCTGAGACTCGGGCAGCATTTTCCTGTGACTGGGGGTGGCTGGATCTCATTACAAGTTATAAAACGGGGGGCCCAGTTTGGGTGTCATCTTGATTATTCCACGCAGTCTTCCAGCTGGACTAGCTTTTCGGGAACACATGTATGTTTGTGCTGGAAGCCCCAGTAATATCATTTAATCCAAAAAGCTTTTTTCTATGATGAATTATTCAGGCAGTGTTTTCCAAAATTGTCATTGATCAGTACAGACCCAGAGAGCATGTACAACAGCGCCTGTGCTGGGTCAGCGAGGAGTCGATATGCTCTGGCTCAAAGAAGTTCCAAAAGGAAGAATTCAAAGCCAGTATGTCTCTTTCTCTGGGCGGCAAAGTAAGGCAGGTACCACGCTTAGGTTTGCTTGTGTTTAGCTTGGATTAAAACCCAGCCAAATATGCTTAGCCTTGCCGCGGTGGAGGTGGGGGCGGCTATTATTCTTACGCATTCAACAGTGAAGAATTCTGGGCAGGACAGGGGGTCAGCTGAATGGTAGGGATTCAAGTTCTCAGTGAATGCCCACAAAATTCTGAACTTTGAACATAAACATCCTCACTGCAATACATTGGCCGTCCCCTTTTTTTAATAGTGAAAAAAATTTTGGAACAGTGCCTGCCTGTTGTAAAAAAGCAGACAATCAGGTTGAGATATCTTTGTTTGTGCAAACAGTTTGGCATTGTTTGTGAAAGTCATCACATGCAGAGCTCAAGATGACCACCTCCCACCTGCCGCAGAGGCACCTAGATGTCGGTGAGGGTGTAGAAGTCGAGAATGCTGGCTCCCGTTTCACCAGGCTTTTCCTTACAACTGTACTCGAGCATTGGCTGGCCCTCTCGCAAACAGTGGTCCTCAGCTTGGGCTGTACGTTAGAATCACCTGAGAGGTCCTTTTAAATTAGTGATGCCCCAGGCTAATTGAATCCAGAGACCAATGGTGGGGGAAGATGTTGGGTTGGGGCTGGACGGTGGCAGTGAGGGCTGAAAACCACTGTAATCCAAAGTGCCCATCATCAGGTTTTGGGTCTGGGGGAAGAGCTGCTTCCTCCCACAGCTTATGTAGGTTTCTGGGAGTGTGGAGCTGAGTCACATGCCCTTTGCAAAAGTAATATTGGGATCCCCATCTGACTCAGGGTTTTAGCCAACTTCTCTGGAGGCTGATACTGTTCCCTTCTTCTTCCTGTCCTTGTCCTCCTTCATCCAGGGACATGTCCATTGGAGGTTTGCAGGGCTGTCTGCCCGTAGCCCTCCAATATTCGTTTTATTTTCATTAACAGCATTATTGGTATATAAAGCACCTACTATATAATTCATTCATTTAAAAAGTACAATTCAATGGTTTTTAATATATTCACAGAGTTGTGCATCCACCACCACAATTGCTTTTAGTACATTTAGCCCAAGAAGATACCACTTAGTCATCACCTCGATTGCCCCCTCTGCTCAGACCTTGGCAACCTCTAATCTACTTTCTGTTACTATGGATTTGCCTATTCTGGGCTTTTCATATAAACACAATCATGTAATATGTGGTCCTTCGTGTTTGGTTTCTTTCACTTAGCATCATGTTTTCAAAGTTTATCCCTGTTACAATGTGTATTAGTACTTTGTTTCTCTTTATGGCTAAATAATATTCCATTGTATGGATATACCACATTTTACTCATCCATTCATCAGTTCATGGATATTTGGGTTATTTCCACTTTGTGGCTACTGTAAATAATGCTGTTCTGTACAAGTTTTAGTGGGGACTTCTATTTTCATTCCAATATCCTTTTGTGGCATGTCTTGGCAGTGATGTCTGTGACATCAGGGAAGTGTCTTGAAATGTTTTGCATCAGAAATGAGTCATTATTGCCGAAGAAGGCAGAGGGGACCGGCATACTTGGGTGACTTTTTCACTCTGTACCTACTGTATGACCTCGAACTGTTTGTGGATCAGCTTCTCCACAGGTGAAAAAGGAATGCAACGTCAATTCCTGTCCTGAGCCTCTGTTTCCAACTATAGCAAGAGGTAAAACGAGAGGCTTTCTGAGAAAGGAAGGTGCTGCAATCTTTGATTAGGACACGTCGTCAGTATTGTTTGTATGATTAATGAGTCCACATTTCAAACGTTGCCATTTAATGTATCTGAGGCTTCTAACAACATTGCCTTTCATGTGTTGCTGACTGTTTTTGAGATTTATGAGGCCTAACTCGCAAGCGATGTGTGTCTGGATTAAGCGGACCTGAGAGTCTCTATTTATGTCTGACCCGAGGAAATTCCCTTTAAGCTGCTTATCAGAGGTGCATGCTGAGAGCATGATGGGAAGATGGAGTCCTCAGTGCCCTGGTAAAATCTGGAATCTGCTCTCATTCCATCCTAACTGAACTGAAAATAAGCTAGCAGACCCTCAGTTCTGCCTGTAAGCATCTGTAGATCGTTCCACTTTTGTAAATGTAGTTTAAAAAACACATATGCTGCAATTCCATTTTTTTTTTTTTTTTTAGCACACTCCAAGTGTTCCGTGTGGAATTCAAGTATAATTACTTATTGTTAAAATAAAAGTGTGATCAAGGTGATTTTTATAAACTAAATGCAACTTTAATTTCGCTAACAGCAAAGCTATGTTTGTATTCTCTATAAAGTTACCATCCATGTGCCATGATCTTTGTCTTCGAATTCTTAAAACTGAAAGAAAATTGTCACATCATTAAAAACAAGGTTTCTCTTAAAAATATTCACAAGGTGCAGAAACACTTACATATGTTTATGTATTATTTTCACCACCAGGGGGCATTGTGGTTTGACCGTCCATTTAAACAGCCTGCGTTCTATCAGTTTACCCAGAAAATGGAAGGCCTAGGAGTGTTTCTGATTCCTTCCAAGAAGGAATCATATCTGGAAGAGAACAGATGTCGATTCTTTTTCCTCACTAGCAAACAGTAGTGTTGTCAAATTTGCTAAACTTAGCCAGTTGAAGATTAACATGCAATATATAATATGCATGTGCCTAAGTGTACAATACATAGTAAATCACATTTTTATGCTTCCTCTGAACTTGGAAGCTGCAAGTTATTTATTTATTTATTTTATTCCCTGGGTGTGATGAAATAAATAACATTCAAATACATTTTAAAGATGTCAGTCAGGGGAAAAAAGTGCTTGGCAACTGTGTTTGATAGATTTCTTTTATGATTAATTCTCCTATTAAGTTTTAATGACTTTAAAGATATAAAGCTAGAAACCACAAAACTAGGCATGGTTAATAAATAACTGAAATACCAGGTGTATAGAAATGCATCTGTGGAAAAATGAAATCATATATTCTCTACGATGTATTAGGAAACAGTTCCTTGGCAAGTCTAGAGAGTAAAACATCCCTGAAGAGGGGGAAAAGTTTAAAAACAGTGAACTAGAGAAGATTGTTTTTCTTAAAGAAAATATTATAAGAAAGATACTCTCCTAAGATTCACATATGAAGATTAAATCATTTTATGAACCAGTATTTTCTAGCAAGATTGATCTCTCGGAATGCATTTGTCCATTTCAGATTTTTAAGAATCATACAAATTTTCTAGCATTTCTCAGTTTTCTTCCTGGGTTCCTATGGTATGGAAAGCACATTGCTGCTTTGTTGTTTTATAAATGCTCAAATGACTGGCTTTTCCCAGAAGTGGGAATCGTGGTGATAGTGTTTTAGTCATACTATCTTTTTTTCCCCTGAAGCACCCAGAATTTATGAAATATGACTCGGTTTATCCTGAAAACATGATTGTGAATCGGGGAGCATGGAAGAATTAATTCCAGTTTCCAAATAGCAAAAGTGAGGCTTGTCGTGAGGCTTGGAGTCTTGCCCCAGATACATGAAACCTCCTCATCTGTGGGCCAAATCCAGAGCATACACATTCGTGCTTGGGGCTGCCTGTGGTAGGCACAGCTGGATTATTTACTTTCTAGAACATCTCAACTCAAGTTCTTAAGCTGAGCAGTTTAGAAACCAAACACACATTAATTAATATGAATAATAGCTTGGAAGAGTCTCAGGGCCCCTGGAAGAAGAATGCATAAATATACATGTTTTTGTAAATGCTTATGTACATGCCTTTGTGACAGAACGGAGAAACATGGTGTATTTTACATAATTCCTTCTCCTCCACTAAAGGCTATTACTGTTCCTGAATTTTTCCTAGCCCCCAACGCACAAAAGGTTTAGAACATTCATACCAGGCAGCCCCCGACTCTTCAGAACTTCAAATCTAAAGACCTTTTAGGTACACAGAACTTATTTTTGAACAGTGTGGCCCATCCCAAATAAATTCTGATTCTCAGCCTCTAAAATGCCTGGAGTGAGAAAACAGAGAATATTGTTCCTTTCTGTTTATATTATTTCATACTGAGTTAACACACTTGCCAAGTGTCCGAGGCAGCTCCTGGCTTGACGATGCCTTATTTAACTAGCCTAGTGTCCAGCATCAAGTCAGCGAGGGTCCACCGTGCCCTCTGAGCTGGAAGAGATTAGAGAAAATACAGCTAATCCATTTCCCCCCTTGAAAATCATCTTATTTTTTTTAAGGACTAGTACATCGATTTGGCCTGGGCAGCCAGGGAGCGTGGCCTGATGCTGGATACCCGGATACTGCTGAGCTCCAGAGAATTGCCGGGCTGTAGAGCTCAGTGACCGGCCTCTGGGGCCCAAGCAGCCTCACCAAAAAATAACGCTCCTGGCTTGCTCCAAACTCAGGAAATTGCTGGGAAGTCTGGTTAGCAACGCCCTCGTTCCAGTCCTGGCCCTGTCTCTGGGCACTCACTAGCACACGGAGCACACAGGCTTAGGGCTGGAAGAAACCCCAAGCATTTGGCCAGGAAGAGGCAACTAGTTCCAGCTGGCCCACATACTACACTTTAAAAATTACCCAGATGAACTGATTTTGTAGAGAGAGTGGGTGGAGAGGACTTCAGGGCCACGGAGGAAGATTTGGCCTTTCTCTCCCTAATCCTGAGCGATGTGATTTGGAGAGGGAAGCGTAGGGTTGGCTCTGCAAACCACATTTCCTTGGCTGCACTCCAGAGGAGAGAAACGATGCTGCAGGAAGGCACGCTATCCCCGGTCAGCCCCTCTCAGGACCCCTTACTACTGGGTCTTCTGCTGAGTATAAAGTTGCTCTGTGCCCAAGAGATACTCTTTTGGCCAACAGGGGCTGCCTAGAGAGGGAGGGAACAGCAGGCTCCAAGTTTCGGGGTAGTGGCTTCTGTGGACGTGAAAAGACTACATCAGAAATAGGAGGCATTCCTCCAAGCATAACTTGGCCTCCCTGTCCTCCCTGTGGACAGACAGGCCGTGTTCTCTTGGCCCGGTGCCCAAGCGTGTTTTTGGCACACGCCGACATTCTATATCGCTTTAGCCTCAGAGACGGGGCTGGTCAGTGACTTAGCCACTCTATAAAGATGAAGAGGGGAGCTCACGTGCTCATAACATTTCATTTTCATCCAAGAGAGAGAAGAGAAAATGAAAGAGAGCCTGAAGGTTCTCGTTCTTGATTCCCTCCACCCCCAGAAGGTATGTCCAGATTCTCCAAAAATACGTCCACCCACTCAAATGTTTACTGGCCGGTGAGAGACCATATGCCCCTTTTCCGCACCTGCCTCGTGCCTGGATTCCGTGATACAGCAGCATCTGCCAGGTGGGAAGAGCTTTAGAGTGGAGGCTGTTAGAGGTTCTGCGTTGATTAATTATTACGTACCCAGGGCCTGTTTTATGCTAAGCTTGAGTTTTTTCGGGCTGCGATCCCTTCTAATCTGTGCTACTGTTGTAAACACTGGAGAAGCAAGATCTTCTAGCAAGGACAACGTTATCTCAAATAAACTAGTAGACAGTCAGATCGTCCTTACATTCATTCAACTAACAGAGAGCCAAGGAAGACTCAGATTCTGGAATATATCGAGGATACAGAACATGAGTTATTCCTGTGTGTTGACTATTTCTTTAAAGACAAGATTAACACTAATATATAAACATAAACATAAATATTTTTTTTTTCCCGGCCAAGCACCATAGATTAGATTTCACGTTCAAAATGTAAGTTGTGCCTAGGAAACATCGGTGCTTATTTTAAGCAACTGACCCTCAGAGATAAAAATAAAAAGGAAAAAGGAAACAAACAAACCGTGTTACTGACATATGATAGGATATTCTAGTTTATATCTCCCAGATATTTTACAGCTCTGGAATTTCCAGGGAACACTTTAGAATACTTCTAGTCCAGTTGGTCCATAAAAAGCTGTCTGCGTTTTTATGTTTTGAAAATACATGCAGAGAAGCCCACAGCATGTCATATTATGTGTCTTATCCTTGGGGAAATAAGGCACACAACATCAGCGTCACACACATGCCACCCCCACATCCGGCATCCTTTGAGAAATGTCTCGGTCCTGTCTCGAGCCAGATCAGCATCGCGCCTCTTGGTACTTGCTCTTAACCGTTTGGGACGTGTTCGCGTTATAATATGGCAAGGGAGAAGACACAGTCTTGCTGTGCTAACACGTGCTGATGATGCTCCGTGCTGCCTGGAGAGCAGAGCAGTTCCCAGCATCCTTCCTCCATTAATAAGCTGTGGAAGAGCCTTTGGGTTTGCCCCTGTTTAGACTAAACAAAAATGACGTCGCTGACTGCAGGACAGAGCTTCTTGCTCTGTAGAACCGGGTTGGCTCACCTTGACATCAGGGTGTCTCTATGTTTCCTAGACTCCACACCCAACCCTTATTCTAGGTTTTGTTTCCTAAACCAGCTTTTGCCTCAGAAATGACAGCAAATGATTCAGAGCACAATGATGTCGCTCATCCCTGATAAGTCATTGAAAGCTGACCATGCCCTCCGTTTGAACGGCTCAGGAGAAAAGCCGGTGATCCTGGGAAGGAGGCAAGAAGTGGAGCATGCACGCTGCAAGCCCACTGCTATCTGTGCATCTGAGCGCTGCGACTGCAGCCCACCGCTCTGCACAGGGCCGGTCTCGTGGCTGGGGTGCCCCCGATCAGAAGGGGTGAATGCCGTTCCCTCTCCTTCCTTTGTCTTTGTCACACCTACCAACTCTTCTCAGGAACTACATATATTTAATTATCTTCTGCTGCTACATCTGAATCATGGATTGGCTGTCTGTGTTCAAAAGTATCTCCCTCTCTAGGAAAAAAACAACAAGGAGACTTTGCCAGCAGGATCTCCCGTTACAGGGTGTGCACATGCCTGTGTGCTCTTGCATGGTGGGCACTGTTCGCAGTATGCAGTGAAGCCCTCCCCTCAGGTTGACAGGGGACAGGACAGTAACGCAGTTATTCAATTAATAATCAAAGCTCACTACTTCCCAGCCATTTCGCCACATTTAGCTATCATCTACGCTCTTGAGTTAGCTACACCTATTTTGTCCATAGGGTGGGAATACGCTTGAATATTGTGCAACTGCAAAGACTCCCCCGCCCTGCATTCAGGGATATCACCTTGGTAGCCCAAAAGTAGCCATGGTGGGAATATTTACACCATGGAAATAGGCAAAAACTACAGATCAAGGTTTGATTGATTGTTTTGTTTATATTGTCTGGACTTGGAAAGTGATTGCAGTGTTATTAATGCAGATTCAATTGAAGAGTAGCATGCCTGTAGCCATTACATTATGAATAGTATAAAAATTGAGGACATATTCCTTCAGTGTATAAAAAACCTATTATCCCATTTAGCAAAGAAGTTGCTTCTGCCATTGAAGAGTGAGTTAGGTACCAAAATATGTCTGTCTACCTTGTTTCACTTTCATCTTACTGATATCACTTGAAAGTATGAAGCGATACTCACTCAGAACTGCACTTGCTCGTCAGCTGCAGCCTTAACTTAGCTGTGGATACAAGGGTTTGGCACAGATCAATGAAAACATTCAGTGAGGATCAGTTGGTTCTGTGGGATTTACAATAAAGAATATTGCACATTTTTATTTGTAAATCGTGTGCTACACATCCTTTATATCAGCAAAATGTGTAACAAACATATGTATGTATATTTGTACACATTCATTTGTACACATTTCATTTTGGGAGAGCCAGTTGTTAAACATTACCAGGATACTGGCTTCACTTGACAGCTGCTAACGTGTGAGAATGTTGGAAGATTCATGACCTGTGTAACACGTCTGCTCCAGTGCCTGGCATGAAGCCACAAAGCCACAAAGATGACGATTGTTGGTTGTAGGCAGTGTTTCTGTCCCGTATCCCAATCAGGGGAGCAAGATGACATGTGCCAGCCCCCTGTGTCCAGAGGCAAACCCACCTGGCCTAATGAGCTGCTTACTGTGCTTGGTTCAGGCTGCATGTCTGTAGTCCCAGGGTGTTACTTTTCAGAGAGCAGAAATGCTTTATGGTTAGCAAATTGCAGGTGCTCCCCTTCCTCTTGATATTTACGGCCCCGACAGCTCATACAAAAAGCTGGAAAAGGCAGAGGGTGGCTGAACTTAATGCAAAGGCAGCCAGTTACCACCCCTGCCCCAGCACACACATTGTCTTCAAGTATGGTAAGGGACCATTTCTGTCCCCTTAAATTGAGCCTTTTAGTGAAGTTCGCAGGGATGCCTTCTGTCCAGACACTCTGAACACCCAAGAAGGATTTGAAATCTTTTCAGAGCTCTGAAATGATGCACACCAGAAATATCCAGCCAAAACAAAAAGGGAATAAAATGACACTTTGCCACCCCTTGGAAAAGGAACTGGGGACTTTGCAGAGCTCTAAGACATCGCAGGCACATCTGATCTGAAGGGCATTCGTACTTGTGAGAGCCAGGCATCCTATCTCCGAAGCCTGTTGCCTAAGAAATGCCCAGACCCTTTGAACAAAATGGTTTCAGAGTGATCACAGTACCTCCTCGCTTACACATCTCCTGTGTTTCTTGTTATTCTCGTTGAGTACTGCATTCAGACAGAGGTTGCCAATAAAGTTTATTGTAGGAGCTAAGTGTCAATATCTGTAGTACCCCCCGCCTGGGGTGCTCGTAATTAAAATGCCACAGATAGTCCTGGAGAGGCATGAAAATTTGATGGCAAATTGATTTCAGGTTCATCTTGAAATTTGTCCTCAGCTGGACTCGATACTCCTGGCAGACGTGGGATGGCTTTTGTCAGAAGGGTCTGCTGGAATGAGACAGAGATGTCTTGATCTGAATATTAAACACAACATGCTGTTTATGACAGATTATCCGTTTAGTGCTAAAACACGCAGCTACTTCTCTTTACGCGTTCTTCTCCGTGGAATGTGTAAGATAGCATCTCCTAGGTCCATTTCACATATGAAAAAAAAGTTGTGTAAAACTTGCTGACCATCAGAAATAAAGAGTTTTAGAAACACTGGCACCAAACACAGGGTATTCTATCCAAGATTCTAAACTTAGAAATGCTACTTGCATCTAATATAAGAAAGCTAGAAAAATAATGTTAGTCAATACAGTGTAATCAAGTATCACGGCCCTATGGTGTTTCCTCGGAATAGTGTATTACAGAAAAGGAAAAAAGCTATATACATGGGGGGAGAAATCCCAATATTTAATATTATGAATTGCTGGTTCCTGTAAACTTGAATTTATGCATCACATTATAAAAGCCATTATCCTTATGCAGAAATGCACTATGATGATAATATAATTTTAAAAGTATGTTTGTTTTCAGAATTTAATTTGGAAGAGGTTTGAGGGAAAAATAATATTGAGTTTTGAGTGTTTCTAATTTTAAAAATGTGTTCAATAGAATTAAACGTGTTCGAGAAAACCCATTTTATAATTTGAAATTATTTGGCAATTAATTGCATTTACTTAGAATTCAATGCATGATGAGAAACAGGATTTAGAAGAGCAGTACTCAAATGGAGTGCATTCATTCATTCATTCATTTAGCAAATATGAATTGAGTCCCTACTGTGTGCAGAGCAAAACTGGAGGGGCAGAGATTTCTAGGTGGGATTTCAACAAGACCCACATCCCAGGCTGTCATGTCATCATATATAAGTGGTGTATAATTAATTTTTTCACAAATGCTTGCACGAATGATGCCAGAATCTGCTTGATTGGCTTCTAAATAAATGAAGGTTATTATTTCATTCCTTTGAAACAAAATTTTAAAATGGAAACAGAACAGTTCCTTCACTTCCGAGTGTGGCCCTCTATTTGGTATTACTGACTGGAAGAATCCAGATCCACATCTGGCTCGATCTTACTTCTCAGGCAGTCACAGATATTAAGGCCCATCAGCGAAAAGAGCCCAGCATATGCTTGCAGGTCATCAAAGCTGCTCCTTTGCACATTCAGGAGATATTTATGGATCTTTTATTAGGACAGTTTTTATGGCCCAAGATTAAAAGTTAAAGTTAAATAGTAAAAGTAATGAACATGTGCCTTTGGAGGTTCCAACTGGTTTGTGTTTTCATTCCTTCCGTTTGTCATGGCCCATTGAATTTTGATGATAGCATTAAAAAAAAAAAAGGATGCCTCAAATCATTTTTGGAAGGAGACAGGCTATGAATTGACAAATTAGTAAAATAAATTATACCTCAAAGATGCTAAATTATGTCTTCTGTATAAGTAGGAGGCTCTTCTTTTCAGATATGAAATTAATTTGTGGCAGCTTTAACATTTTCAAGAAATACTGTGGGTAACATTTGATTTAATTATTTGGTCATAGGAAATAATTGTCGAGATAGTGCATCCACAACCTTGGTGGGAATGTATGGGAGAAGGTATCAGTGGAAAATGACAGTTCTTGAGGCTCATTCTAGGAGTAGGGTTTGCTTTAGCTTTTCAAGTATCTTCTTGTAAGATTGTTCCTGTCGGGCAGGGACCTTGGGTTCGATTCAAAATGAAACTTCACTTTATGATGAATCAGTGATCCAGAGGAAGTAGTAAAATAGTAGCCTGGCCTCGGATATGAATTGCTTATGAAGTTCCACTGGTATTTATAGATGCATAAAGGTGGGGGGAAAGGATTCTGTGGTTAAAATTGTTCAGAAATGCAGTACTTATCAGAACCTTTATATGTAAATGTGTCTTATACCTGTCTTAGAAGAGGAAAGAATAGTATTAATATTTTCCAAATTTATATAACCACTTACCACACATCCCCACACTTTTTGATTTTATGTTTATTGAGACCAGCCATTTGTGGGACATCCAGGGGATAGAATAACAGTGCTTTCCAAATTTTTATTACCACTTTGTCCTCACTTTTTTTTTCCCTTTTAACATATTGTGTGACCAACCTTCTTTGGAACTTCCATTGGGAAACTTTCTGTGCTCACATGAGTCTATTACAAGTCCTGGTTCACACAGAATTGCAAAGAAGAATTGTTGGACACATTTTTCTCCATATAGTATTTTTTAAGAAACTTATTCTATGAATAGAATGACTCAAAATCATGCAGCCCATAATATTGCTAAAGCATTTACAAAGACTTTTCTCTTTGCAGAGCCCTCAGACATCAGAAAAAAAGTTTGAGAGTGACTTTCAGATAAAGCAAGATAGTCCACCATTCTAAAAAGAGCAGATTTTAATATCTTTCCTACTGCACTCACTTTGGCTCCCTCCTTTAGTAATTAGATAATTATGTATAATTAGCACATTAATTATGTGCAACAGCTGCAGTTGAGCGTGTGTGTGTGTGTGTGTGTGTGTGTGTGTGTGTGTGTGTGTACATACAACTACTTGAAAACAGCTTGTGAGTTCACTATTAGGCCCATGAAATTTTTCTCCTTGGCATGTTTTCACTATTAATTTGCTTGACAAAGTATATATATTTTTTCCATGTGCAGAGGTGAAAGCAGTGCAGGGAACTAAAAAGTAACAAAGTTGATGATCCTAATCTACTCAAGGCAGCCCTGATAAATTTAGAGACAGCATCACCACTGTTCCTCTGGGCTTTCGGCTCTGACAACAGCTTCCGTGTCGGATAAATGTACCAGATTCCTGCCTGTCCCGGGACCACATAGTCGGGCTTTCCTGATGCGTTTTAAAAATGCATTTAGTGTTGGCAATAGGCTTGCTATATATTATTAAGTGGAATAAGCAGTTTAAAAACAGAATGTACAGGGTTGTTTTCTGGCTATATAAAAATATAGGCATAGAAAATAGATATACATAAATAACGTTACTATAAATTGTCTGCCGGCCTCCCTTCTCTCAAAAAATTCTGATGAAATATCTGTTATGAACCACTCACCATTCCATTCGGGTGCTAGGAATATAGCAGATAGCAAGGTAGGACATAGTCTGTGTTTTGGAAATTATAGGCATTTTTGTCATTTAAAGTATTTTTCTGTAGTTGACCATTTTCTGAAATGAATTTGTCACTTTTATAATCAGGAAAAAAGTCTGAAATTTTGTGGGGGGCATTTATGGTATCACAATTTCATACTCAGCATAAGGCTAGGCTCAGAGTACGGGCTCAGTGAACACTTATTGAATTAGATGGCATGTCTGTATTTGAAAGCAACACTCATATGAGATGCCAGCCCGTTTTATTTATTTATTTCCGAGGATCTGTTTGGTGTGGTGACCGTTGCCCGGGAAGTCCCTGGGAAGGGATGAATGACTTGCGCATCCCCTGTGGACTTCCTTGGGCGACTTCTGGTGGAACCGTGCAGGCTCTGTGTACCCAGCTCTGAGAAGACTTGGGCAGTGCCCGGGTGAGCGGGGGAGCTTCTGTCAGCGTTCTCGCATCCCAGTGTCCGCCCTCAGCTGTTCCCTTCCGCACCTGCCTTCGCACCTGCCAGGCTCCGTGCTGCTCCAGCCTGCCCGCTCAGCACTTCTGCCACGGTCTCTTCTGCAAAGGTGGCTTTGCAGAGGAGAGAGGGTCTTCTTCCAAATAAGTCAGCACATTCAGTCACAAAAAAAAAAAAAAAAAAGATTAAGACTCCCCAGTCTTGGCAACCTGGCAAAGTAGAAAGACACCCCTGACGATGAACCATCTTTGACTGGCAAGCAGTTTTTTTGTGTGTGTGTATTGTTAGGTCTGTCTCCTCTCTCTCTCTCTCTCCCACCCTTCTTTCCTCATCTTTGCATCTCTTCCTTCCCTTCCCCTGTCCTCTTTCCTCTTTTTATTAAAGTTTTTTCACAAATTAAAAGAGTAGCATGTGCTCATCACAGTCATTGAAACTGTGCAAATGAATAGCAACAAAGCTCCCGGCGTGCCCCTTCCTTTCCGCAGTACCCAGGCCAGCAGTACATGCTGCCCAGTGACCACAGCTGACAGCACACCAGGAGGCCTTTGCGCCATTCTGCAAGCCTTTCCATCTGTAGACAGACATCTATGCCAAATGGTCGAGGGTGGGGGGCGTTCTGTTGGCTTTTACGAGAACGTTGTCCTGTTCATGCACTACGCACTGCCCTTTGCTTGCTTATGTCCTCATCATCAGGGATGTACCTCTAGGCTGACAGCTAAAGAGCTAACTCATTTCTTCTAATAGCTGCATGATATTCCACAGTATGAATATTCCTCAGTTTATCAAGATTATACTTCTATTCGTTTTAAGCTCTCATGTTCAGAGCTTTGTGGACATTTGGAACCATTTTGGAAAACTCACATCATCTCTGCAAATGTACAAATTCAAATTCCCTCTGCAACGTCAGAATCTATAGAATACCACGCATGCTTGGCTGGTTCCTACACTCTTGTTCTCCAACCCTCATTCTCCATTTTGCACATGTACAGTCTCGTGTTGCTCTGAATCTTTCCCACATGCATGCAGAATACATGCTTTTGCACAGGCAAAAATCCAGCTGAGGGAACACTTATTTAGCATAATGTAAACATGAGGGGTTTCTAATGCTACTTCCATTTAAATAATTCAAAAACTCGTTGCAAGGTGTCTGAGTACTCTAGGAGAAGAGAGGTGTTCATGGATACATCATTGATGCTGAAGACAAACTGTTATTCCATCTTCAGTTGAGAAGCATAAGAAAAAGATCAAGATTAATATTGTCATTAGTGGTGTTATGTTATCTGAGTTGGCTGTTTGCACCTTTCTGGAGACACGGGTCTGATTCCTGAGAAATCATTTCTTTTCCTCCTTCTCTCAGGAATCGTGAATTTAAAGTGGTTTTAATTTTAACTGCATTATTTGTTTGCTTTATATAGGTTTAAAAGTTTTATGAAAAAGTCTCACATGTGTTTCTGATTTATGAAATCAGGGCAGCCATCCTTCAAGTATGAAGTAGATATCTTGGAATATTAAAGTCTTAGACTGCATTTATAGTAGCGTGAATGATTCTTCTGAAATTGACACACCAAGGAGCGTCACATCTATTATTAAATTACCTTTTCCTCAAACAAAATATTTATCAGATGTAACTTGATACCCAAATTCCTTTTCTTGCTAAAGTGGAAACTCTCTTTCTCTTCACATACACACACACTCCCACACCCCTTTATTCTTAGTTTCCTCCTGTATATTAACAGTTTAAGCATCCACAGAAAAGTAATAGAATGAGCAATTGAAAATCACCAGAATTGAAATTATTTCCAGCAATGTTTAAATATGAATGTCTTGTTCAACTCTCAGCATATGTATTTATGGCTGTGTGATATCATTATGGCATCATAATGAATGTCTGCTGAATTATGTGGGCTTCACCAGGGGATACAAATGGATTTGAATTCTGTAACTGTCATGCTGTGGTCCAGGGAGGATGGAAACTGAAATATTCCCTCAGCATTAACACATCTGTCAAACGTCCTCAGCACTCCCTGCGATCCTTCTCTGTTGGAAGCGTGAGGCTGTGAGGACGGAGAGGGCTGTGCATTGAGTTTAGGTTGGGATAGGTTTTATAAAAAAATAAGCACAAGTCACATTATGGATCTGCTTAACT
>NW_012141080.1:4614411-4615232 GCF_000956105.1 Propithecus coquereli
CTGTCGGGCAGGGACCTTGGGTTCGATTCAAAATGAAACTTCACTTTATGATGAATCAGTGATCCAGAGGAAGTAGTAAAATAGTAGCCTGGCCTTGGATATGAATTGCTTATGAAGTTCCACTGGTATTTATAGATGCATAAAGGTGGGGGGAAAGGATTCTGTGGTTAAAATTGTTCAGAAATGCAGTACTTATCAGAACCTTTATATGTAAATGTGTCTTATACCTGTCTTAGAAGAGGAAAGAATAGTATTAATATTTTCCAAATTTATATAACCACTTACCACACATCCCCACACTTTTTGATTTTATGTTTATTGAGACCAGCCATTTGTGGGACATCCAGGGGATAGAATAACAGTGCTTTCCAAATTTTTATTACCACTTTGTCCTCACTTTTTTTTTCCCTTTTAACATATTGTGTGACCAACCTTCTTTGGAACTTCCATTGGGAAACTTTCTGTGCTCACATGAGTCTATTACAAGTCCTGGTTCACACAGAATTGCAAAGAAGAATTGTTGGACACATTTTTCTCCATATAGTATTTTTTAAGAAACTTATTCTATGAATAGAATGACTCAAAATCATGCAGCCCATAATATTGCTAAAGCATTTACAAAGACTTTTCTCTTTGCAGAGCCCTCAGACATCAGAAAAAAAGTTTGAGAGTGACTTTCAGATAAAGCAAGATAGTCCACCATTCTAAAAAGAGCAGATTTTAATATCTTTCCTACTGCACTCACTTTGGCTCCCTCCTTTAGTAATTAGATAATTATGTATAATTAGCACATTAATTATGTGCAACAGCTGCAGTTGAGC
>NW_012141080.1:4618428-4636426 GCF_000956105.1 Propithecus coquereli
TTTTTTTTTTTTTTTTTTTTTTTGCTTAGTCTGAATGCCTAACTTTAAATGAAATGACAAAGACATCTTATTATTTAGTTTTCCTTTATTAGTAAATGAGCATATGCGTGCAGAGCACAGAGATGGAGTGAAAAGAGCTGGCGGGGTGGGTTGCGCCTATAATCCTGGCTACTTGGGAGGCCAAGGCAGGAGGCTCACTTCCGGCCAGGAGTCAGAGACCAGCCTGGGCGATATAGTGTAACCTCCCCCGACCCCGCCAAAAAGAGAGAGAGAGAGAAAGAGAAAGACATGGACTGGAAGGAGAAGGGACAGTCCTGGTTTTATATTCCACCACCCTCCTTACTGGCTGCATGCCCTTGTGCTAGGTCATTAAACACTTTGAGCGTCAGTTTCCTCATCTGTTGCATGGCAGCAACAGTAAGTGCTTGCGGATATTTTTGTAAAAGTCACATGGAACATGTATCAAGAGAGTCTAGCACAGTGCCTTTTAAACTGGGGCTTAATACATGGTAGTTGTTGCTGGTTTTGTTGTTATTATCATTAATGTTATCTTTATACAAAATGCACACATAGTTCCCTTAGGAGTAATTTTTCCATTTTTTCCACAGTGGAAACTTGCAATTTTAGCATTAGCAACACTTATTTACTAGGCACCTAGATTTTACTCATTTAAACAATATTTAGTGAATGCTGATTGTGTACCAGGCACCATAGTAGGCTCCGGGGAAGCAGTGTCCAGCCACGCAGAGCAGGTCCCTGCCCTCACAGAAAGACAAGTATGTCTCTGCCTTCAAAGAGGTCCCTATTACGCCAGAAGCGTACTTGCTTCCTGTAAGGAGTCTGGCTTCAAGACAGGGGTTTCCTTTAGCTGGGTAGTGGAGGAACACCTTGCCTGTGATTTCCCTGTGCATAAAATGACCTTTCAGCCCTTAACTGGGAGCATCACATGAGCCATTTGGTACTTAAAGGCCTTGTGGTTTCCAGCTGTGCTCTTTTGCAGTGTAGGAAACATAGCTTGTGTCATGCACAGAGTCTGACAAAAGCTCACTTATTCACTGTTTTCTGAGCTGGATTTCTTACCACTTACCATCGTGGTAAATCGACTTAAGTCAACATGTCTAAATTTCGTCTTACCTGTTTTTCTAGAAGTTTAATCTTATACATTAGAGAGCTATAGGTATGGATATCGTCTTTGACGCAGGACCAATTGGCTCTACTTGGTAGCCATGTGACCCTTGTGCAGGTGGCATAGGCTCCCTGCCCCCAGTTACCTCATCTATAAAGTAGGGTCACAATATTACCTGCCTCACCCAGGCTGAGGATTAAAAGAGTTTGTGTGTCGAAATGCTTAGGGAATGCCTAGGCCCCGGTGAGGGCTGCACGACTCTTTGCGATTGCTCTTTCTTCTTCTACTCAGTAAGTGCCTTGCTCTGATAATCTTTGTCTTCCGGGCAGTCATTTCGATGACAGTTTGGCTTAGTTCTACTGTCTCCTCCTCTACCCACCTCTCCTCATATCAGACCCCTCCATGTAAGGGGAAACATACTAACAATCTAATATATTTCCTTCTAAATTTTTTTCTATGTTCATATTACATATATATGTATGTTTTACATGTGGGTATATACGTAGATACACATACATATATAGGTATATTTAGGGTTCGATATAGTCTGAATGTTTGTTGTCACCTCAAAATTCATAGGTTGAAATCCTGACCCTTAAGGTGGTGGTACTAGAAGGGCCTTTAGGATGTGATGAGGTCCCACGGGCAGAGCCCTCATGAATGGGATTAGTCCCCTTATCAAATGGGCCAAGAAAGACCCTCATCCCTTCTCCCACGTGAGGATACAGCGAGGAAGTGCCTGCTGTGAACCAGAAAGCGGACCTTCACCAGACACCAAATCTGCTGGCACCTTTATGTTGAACTTCCAGCCTCCAGAACTGTGAGAAAGAAATTTCTGTTGTTTTTAAGCTACCCCGGATATGGTATTTTGTTACGATACCCTGTAGTAAGGCAGGGTTTTTGAGATTTTTTTTTCCCTTTTTCGCAGTTTTGCTTGATAAAACGTGCAATCATTCTACGCACACAATGTTCTGTATCTTGCTTTTCTCGTCTAACTGTAGCATAATATTCCATGCTGTGGACATACCATGACTTACGTGGTCATTCCCCGGATGGAACGCAGTGAAGGGCATTCACTTAGTTTCCAAAGGTTTTTCCCTCCACTCCTGTCCCATCTACAAAGAGTGATGCCGTAAGCATCCTTGTTCCCATGTCTAGACTGAATAAAATTTTTATTCCTTTGAGATGGATCCCCAGGAATGGGATTGCTAGGCCAGACTCTAAATTTTTAAAATGGATTTTTATCATTCTAATGGATTGTGGTGGAGACAGCCAAAACTTTGACAGAAACACTCAACTTAGAGTGGATTTTGTAGATGTAAAAGTGGATGGTAATTAAGAGGACACACATTAACATGAGTAATTTAACCAGCACATCACAGTATTAATTGACTTTAATGTCTTAAAGACTTTTGGTTTCAGATGTGAGGATGAAAAAGGAGGTGGAAATGTCACATGTGATGCACACATATTTTGCACCCAAATAATAGAGAGTAGCTAGCTTACTTGCTAGAGGTTTTCTTAGAACAAAAATAGCTAATAAATGTCATCCTGGATGCCAAATACAAATTGGTAGTGGCTCTCAGGATTTTCCAGGGGGACAGGATGCTGAGGCTCACTCTAGACTGGGGTTGTGAGTGTGGGGGCCCTGGTTGGTTTGTAACGTTTGTTACGAATTTCGTGGTACGTCAGGAAAGCATCATGAATCCAAGCGTTTGCTACCCCTGCACCAGAGTGAACCATTCACCCTCACAGAAACCCAGAGCTAGCTAATAGAATACCTGAAGGTCCAGCTTTTCTGAGCTCTGGGAAGTCTTAGTGGTATCTGATGAGTGAGGGATGAGTTTCCATTTTCCCGTGGTGTTAGCAAGTAAAAGGAACTAAAGGAGCTCAAAATAAACAACAATGATGCTGAGTGGGGGGCGTTGTTGCTCATCGCGGTGAGCAGTACTGGATGAAGACTGAATTTTCTGGGCCAAGGAGATGGCCTTGAGTCCCCTGCTGGAAATACACTTCCCTAGTCTGGGAGAAGAACTGACTTGATTCTGTTTAAGTGCATAGTGAAGAAATGACTTCCTTGCTTTGAAATTTTTGACAGCTTGCTTATGTAATGCAATTCTTCATTCCATTGGATCTTGGAGAAGCCTCAAAAGTCATTTGATTTATCCTCTCTTCTTTTTGATATTATTTTTTCATGGGGGTGGGTGATTGGTGATCCCAGGGTAGGATCAGATATGGGGGAACATGGAAAAGGCAGAGACAGCTCATAGGCATGGCCCAAGTTCGTATTCCGAGGCTACCATCTACCAGCTGTGTTAAATTGAACCAACCATCGGCTTAGGCTCGCTCTTTTGTAAAGTAAATAGAGTCCTACTTATGTTTAGGGCTGTCACGCAGGTTAGTGAATTAAGTGTGCTAATATATGTAAATTGTGACTAAGTATATAATGGGATACATTATATTGATTTCTAACTTAGTTTGTTGGTATCATCAAGATGCCTACTTTTACAAGCATCCTTTTATCTTACTGGTACCAGAAAGAATATTTCTCAAAACATTAGGTAGTATATATTCAACACTTCAAAAAATAACAACTTTTTTGCATAATAAATCCACATGAAAATGCACTTTATCCATGTATGAAAACTGGTATGTGTGGTGAGGGAACAGTAGCTTATAGGGCATGGAGCCTGTTTGTCCAGATTTTTATTGGTGTGCATACAGTTTGGGTACAAGTGCACATTTGAAGCTTATGACACATTTTGCAAATTTTCAGGAAACTGAGGTTCAGAGAGACTAAGTGATTTGCTGTGAATCATTATAGTAAGTAAGAGAGCTGGCTGCAAACTCACGTCTGTCTACACCCAAAGCCCTTGTGCATTCTTTGCACATACACAAGACCAACGAGGAGGAGGGAAGAGATAGAAGGCATTTTTTACAGTTCAGAAGTCAGTTTGAGATTCATTCACTTTTGTTGTACTCTCTTTACTAAGGCAGGAAGTAGACTCCTGAAACCTGGAAAGAATTGGAAAATAAGGATTAGAATAAAAAAACCAAAAAAAAAAAACTGGTTAAAACTGGGGACACCACTCTGGTTAATTGAAGGCTTGTTGTACATTAAAGAGCAATAAAAACCTAATTATTTGAGTGTTTCTTGGGCCCGGCCTTTTCCCACAAGGCACTTGTGTTCACGTTTCCGGAAGTTCTCTTGTCTGTTGCATGGTAATTACTCATCCAACTCCCGGGCTCTGCTGCAATCTCTCCCTCAATCTCCGATGTCACTCTTCTCTGCCTTCTTCAGAAGCTATTATATGACCTCCAGATCTCTCTTTGACGCCCTGTATTACCATTAGAAGACATATACACTGGGAAATCGCTCAGTTCCTGTTTTTGATTAATATTTTATCAGCCACAAGAGGAAATGGTATTCTATAGCAACGCTAATAAGTAATTGAGCAGATGAGATGCTCTCGCTAGCTTTGGTAAAAAGTCTGGGCAAGGTTACGACTGAGGAGCTGTGATGAGACTTGGGATGATAAAGTGAAGCATCCGAGTCGAGTCTCAGGAAGGGTTAAAATCTAAACCCTGGTGCGAGCAGAAATCATGCACTAAATCCTTCTTTGAGCAGTGGCTTGCCAACCTATACCTATCAACGGCAGTAGTAGTAACAATAATTACATCCTTTCTTTAAAGCCACGTATCTAAATCAAGGATGTAAAACAGTAATTTTTCATCGTGTTTAACATGCACCATTATGTATACATTTGAGATTACGTGGACAGTGGTAGACTGGATTCCCCGCGGGACCCAGCACACTCTGAGGAGTCTGCTCACCTACTGTATCCACATGGCTCTGTAAGCAAGGAAGTAGTATAGCTCTCAGCGACAATGCCCTCCGGTAATTACCCAATCATAAATGTTTGGGGAGCTGAAGGTCACGGGCTTAGTAGCAACTCTAGTTTGACTCCTTGTGAATTTCGAATGCTTGTACTCTGTATCCAGGTGGTGGCATTTTAATTCCCACTGGAAAGTCTGATGGGATTGGGGGCAGAGTTATTCTTCCATATTTTTTTTTTGTTCCTCTTGTGTGGAAAAAAACAAACGTTGTTTTTCACAATGTGGTGTGGACCGAGCTTCAATAAATGGAAAAGGTTTCAGCACACAGTAGTGAGGCTTCCTTGTAGAAAGATGCCCTGTTTCCTCTCACCCACAATGCCCAGCACAGGTGTCTGATTTAGGAGAACAGGACCCTGGGGGCATTGGGAACAGCTGCTCACATGCTCCTGAGGAGGTCCCCGGCTCTGAGGGGAGGCCCAGAGTGCAGCCAGGAGTCGGGGTTTTAGGGTCAGGAAATTGTAGGTAAGAACACTGCCCTTTTCTTTTTTTCTTTTTTACCCGAGTATTTTATTAGCATGTGCTACCATACTCAGACACAATTCGCTTAGGTTTGTGTTTCTGCGCATCACATGGGTGCGTTCATTAAATTGTGGCAATTCCAATTCGTGTGGTTATCAAGTCAACATCCAATAACATGAAGTGTGTCTTAGCCTGCAAACATCACTTTCTAAATTCTCTGATGTGTCTGGATTGATTCAGTTCTTCCTGTTCCCTTCTCTTTAAAATGTTTCCATTTTTATCGTGAAGGTACTGTTATTGTAAGGGGAATTGTCCCTGGTATGACTGACACTGAAACCAGACATAGCCACGATGGGCAGATACTCTTTTGTAGTTTTTTAAAATTTTTTCCTATAGGCACTTCCTTCTCAATCTCCTTCCATTAAAATTCAAATTAATTAGTAAAATTTCGTATTTGTCTTTTAACTAATGGATTGTTACCATTTTAATAAACAATGTTTAATATATAGCAACAGAGGTTAAACATGCAAACTATTTAGTTTTTTTTAAGAATACATAGATTTCCTTATAAAGCCAAATGGAAAATAGTTGCCTGCAAGAAATAGTTCTTACAGTTCTTACTTTTTGTTGGTCAGGATTGAGTTGTGAAATGCCTTACAGCATCCACTGCGTTTTGTAGGGGACAGTGACAAAGAAGATGCCAACAGTATCTTTTCTGCCTTTTCCACCCCTCCCACCCGAGGACAGTGGTGTGCCCGAGTGAGCGTGTAAGCACCAGATCCTCTCACAGGCCCCCGATGCTACGTCTTCCTCCTCCTCCTCCTCCTTTTCCTCCGATTTGTCCCCAATTGTGTTGACTCTGCCCCGGGGTGTCCCACCTCCAGAATCACCAGAAGTTTCAGGAAGATTCCACACTGCTTTAAGAAAAAGGTCAGGGGAAAAAGTATAATTCTTTTTCTTCTAAATGGAGATATAAAAATCATATAAGCATGATTTATCATTTGATTGGAACATGATATTTTATGGTTGTAGAGCACATGTATCATTTTATCTGCCTCTGACATCCAGTAAGCGGCTCTGGCTTGTACAATTTAGATGAAAGAGCTTTCCTAACAGTATTTCGGCGCGCACACACAGCCCCAGCCGTTAACGGCTGCTTCAGGGTCTGCACTGGAGCGAAGAACGTGAGACCTGAGCGCTCCGAGGAAGGGCCGCAGTTCCACCACTAGTGGAGGAGGGGTGGGAGAGAGGAACAGGAGCAGAAGTCAGTGCAGGCTGATGGAGGGTCCCGCCTGATTGCTCTGCGCCCCCGTGCTGAGCTGATGGCCCTGAAGTCGCTGGTGGTTCTGGATCCTTGCAACCTTTTTACATCAGGAAACATGTTGGCATTGAGCCATCCTTCCCTTGGCTGTCATGAGCAAGGATACCCATGTGGGGGTCTAATGCAAGTGATTCCCCAAAGGTACACATTGAAATAGGAAGTGTCCCAGCCAGGCTGGCTATATGATATCCTGGACTCATTGCACAATGAAAATGGGGGGTTCTAGCAAGGGGCAGGGTAGTTAATCTCCCCTTTCCATGGGCCCTACACCCCAACCTAGGGTGGACAGGTATTTGCCAAAGGATTCCACCCTCCAATCTGGGGCACGCTGGCCCTGGAGCAGGGTGAGCAAGAGGCTTCTTGCCCAGCTACCAGCCCAGTACCCCGTGGTCCTGCCAGCCCAGGGCTTGGCAAGGCTGCGGTCTCTTCTGACCTGCAACCATCCATCCCCACGTCCGTGCCCAGGCCCCCACCAGGAGAGGAGGGCAACAGGGGGTTGCAGGTCTCCCCTGCCTAGGAAACCTGAGTTGAGGGTGGCAGTGTTCTTGAGGTGGGGCCTGGGGGGAGGGGCTGGCCTAGTCCATGGTGCCAGTGAACAGAGCACAGGTGGCCAAGAACCTGTCTTGGAGGGTCTGGGGGTCAGACACACACATGAGCTGAGACTCTAAGGCCCTGGTACTGCTGCACGGTCCCATCAGACTTGACTTACAAAGCACATATTCAGACATGACATTGTTAAGGATCGCAGGACAGCAACTGCTGAGCATTAAACTCCCCTGGGGCCCTGCGTGCTGCATTGCTCTCGCACCTGTAAACATTTCTCTAGATCCCTGGAGAGCTCACCCTCATGGGTTGATCATCAGGAACATTCCCAATGAAAAGCTTCCAAGGGGCCAAATCACAAGATTGTGAATTTAATGGAAAAACTTTTGATACAGAATATAACACGTGGCCTCTTCTTATTTCAAAGTTAGTTTGCAGCAAATCAAACCGTGAATCCGTCTTGCTCTTGGTGAGGTTGATGTGTGTGACTGGGGTGTAGACATTTGTCAAAACATAGGGATGTGGATGTCAAAACTTGATATGGATGTGGCTTATTGGATAGTAATTACACTTCAACAACATTGACTGAAAAAATGCCCTGCAGGGACGAAAGACTCCACACAACCTGAGGACAACTTTGTATCAAGTCCTCTAAATGGGTAGCGGAAGCATCTTTTGCATTTGGTTTGTAGGCCTTAAGCAGTTTTAACTACATTTATCTATGTATGTTTCAATCCCACTATGCACCTTACATCACGTTAACCTTTTTGTTTATTGGTTTTTGATATATGTTATACATTTAGTCTTTATGCTAGCCTGGTATAAAGGCTGTTCTTTAGTTCAGTTCTCAATGAGGGATGGGTTTGCCTGCCCTGGAACATTTAGCAATGTCTAGAGACATTTATGGTTGTCGCATCTGGAAGGGAGGGGATGGGGGGGAGAGAGAAGGTCATACTGGCATCACTAGATGCCAAGGCCAAGATGCTGCTAAACGTCTTGCAGTGCACAGGACAGCCCCCGTCACAAAAGGTCGGTAGTGCCCACGTTGGGAAGCCTCCTCCCATTGTGCAAAGAGTCAAGTTGGCTCTGTCACAGGAATAGCAAATGCAGGGGTGGAGATTCTAACACAGCCTAGTACTATTTCAACCTCCTGTACTCGGGATAATTAGCAAAGAATTAATAGCAAAAGATTGCTCTCACCAAAGCCCATCTAGAAAGAGGCTCTTATTCAAGGTGCTAATTAGAGTGTTTTGTTGCCAGTAAAAACAAGAGTCAGATTTCATGATTGATTCATGATCATTTTAAAATTAATGCTGCCATTATCATACAAAGTAGTGGTAAGTGGAGGTAAGAGAATTTTTGCTTTGGGATACTAAGTCAACATTACAGTAAACACACAGTAAACCCATTTATCTCAGGCTTAATGCTTTGTTGTTTCTTCTAAGCACTTCTTAGGTGCCTTTGGGCTTTTTAACATTCTTTGGCAGTTGTAATTTATTAATTGATTTTTAAATTTGGTTCGCGAAAATGAACTTTAGTTAGGGGTTTGAGGAGAATGAAAAAGGCCTGCTTGCTTTTCAGTGGCTGGTTCTTCATGTTTAGTGTCAGGGAGGGGTAGTAGTTAGGCAGCCTGGACCTCAGCTCTTAGACTCCCAGCTTCCTGACATTACAGGTGAAGAATCGGTTGCTTGGAAAAGAAGTTTCCATTGTGTAGATTTTAATAAGAAACAGTGATGTTTCTTTTAATAAGAAACAGCGATGCCTTCTCATTAAATGTTAAGTGCATCCTAACATAACTTAATAGAGGTAAGCTCTCTTATTGAATTATTTGGCTGGGATTCTTAGGTATGTTTTGTTTCATATTTTGTTTGCTTGTTGTTATTATTATTATTATTATTTTTTGCCCCATGATCTCCTTTTAGTCTTTTGGACCTTTTCTCAGAATGTTTTTAAATACATACTATAAAATATCTAGAATTATAAAGGGAACCAATTATACTTAAATATAGTTCTGTCTGTGACCCCAAGGTATTCACTGAAGCAAAAATAGCAGGAGATGCTAATCATGTAGTTTTACGAATCTAACTCTCAAAGAGTTTTGTTGATGTTTCCGTGTTGATACTGAAATTTTTCACTCCTATGAAATTTAATCTGGTGAGCTCTGCCTTCAGTTGCTGATAGTGTCAGTGCTAATAATAACTTTTAATATTTCTTGGATGTTTATAATTATCCAGGAGCTGTGCTAAACGTTTACAACACATTATCTCACTTAATCTTCACAACTCTGTAAGGTGGTTTTTGCTCATTTGATGGATAGGAGAAATTAGGCTCAGAGAAATGATATTCCTGTGCAAGTTGGGAGCTGATATTTCAAACAGTTCCCACTGTTATGCACTTCTCCATGACTTCTCTTTGTCTTTTTAATGCCGATTGCCTTTCAATTTGGTCTGGTTCTTTGGAGTTGCTTGTGAGTCTTGGCGTGTTTTTGGTAGAGAAACTTCCTAGGTTTTCACAATGCTGACAGTCAGAAATTGGGCAAACTGAAATAAAGATCCCAATTTGGCTTTCCAGCCAAAAGGCAAACTCTTAATTCTTCAGTCCTGGGAGTTTTTCTTGAGGGACAGTGAGAGCAAGGAGAACAGATCCGTGCTCCAAGGTAGATAATTCCATTAGTCTTTGTCTTTCTTTCTTTTTCTCTCTTTCTCTCTCCCTCTTTTTCTTTTCTTTCATTTCTTTTCTTTTTTTCCTTTTCTCCTTTCTTTCTTTCTTTCCTTCTTTCCTTTCTTCCCTTTCCCTTAGGTTAGGATGGCTCCATTGAGTAAATTATTCTCCGTTTGCTTAAAACAAATGTATAATAAGGATGTGATTATTAGCACTGCTATCTAATCTAATACATTTTTATCTTACACCAAAAATTACCTTTTGTATTTTGCTACCAATCTTTTAATTTTTTTCCAAATGTATGAAGTTGGATAATTAGAATCAAACTACAGCAAATTGTTTGAATCTGCCAATTGGAGTAACTTTTTCAGCCTCTTTGGCCCCTTCCTGCCCTCCCAAAAAGGTAGGAAATTGCTAAAGTAAAGCATGTAACAAGAAAGTTTTGAGTTGGGTAGGGCATTAATGAGGGACAGGATCTGATCACAAACGGTGCTTGGGGGAGTAGGGGGTATTTTTCCTTTCTCCTTCATGCATTTGGGAGTAGAAGATATGTCAGGACTCTGAATTTAGTTGGATTTATACTGCTAGAGACATTCAGCAGTCTGCCTTTCCCTTTCTGTTATAAAATCATGTTTTTCTTGAATTACATTTTAACATTATTGTCATTTTAAAATGAAAATGATGACTTGTAAAAATGTATTTGGGGGAGTAGAGGAAAATCTCAATTTCGTAACAGACGACTGGTAACTTCAGACCAGCCACCCGCTCTGAGCCTTGATCTTCCATCTCTGAAATGACAGTAGTGAGTCCCTGTGCAGGCTCTCTGTCCAGAAGCTGAAATGCAGGAACATGCTTTATAATTTTTTTTAAGGAATAATGTTAGTCAAGATATTGGTGAGAAAGAGCTGACACACTTAAGTAGGGTAATTGAGAACAGTTTAATAAAGGACTATTTACAAAAGTCTAGGCAGGCTTAAGGGAAGCCACCAAGGGGCCCAGGCCTGACCTTGCAAGGGGAGGAGGGAACAAGCTTGGGCTGGGCAGCCGAAGGTCACAGCTTACTGGGAGCTGTCACCTTCAGTAGAGGCCCTGGTGACCTGGGAGAATAGGAGCCCCAGGGATGAGAGTATTCCAGCCTCACTTCCCACCCACCCTCAGCTCTTGTCCCAAAGCTCCCACGGCTAAACCAATCAGAGGCCAGAGCCCAAGGAGCCCCCAATGCTGTCTTTAGAGGTCAGCCTGCCAGGGACAGAGTCGAGGGGGAGGGGAAGGGAGGTGACTAGAGTTTAAGGAAAATTAGAAAACTTTTTTTAAAAACTACTTTTTAGCAGGTCCTGGTGGTGTTCCCCTATAGTCCCAGCTACTGGCAAAGTTGAGGCAGGAGGATTGCTTATACAGAGTTTAGTATCTTTTTTTTTTTTTTTTGAGAGATAGGGTCTCACTCTGTCACCCAGGCTAGAGTGCAGTGGCATCATCATAGCTCACTGCAGCCTCAAACTCCTGAGCTCAAGTTTTCCTCCCGCCTCAGCCTCTGAGTAGTTGTGACTAGAGGTACACACTGCCCCCACCCGGCTAAGTTTTTTTTTTTTTCTTTATTCTTTTTTGTAGACATGGATCTCACTTCGTTGCCCAGGCTGATCCCAAACTCCCAGCCTCAAGTGATCCTTCCGCCTGGGCCTCCCAAAGTGCTGGGATACAGGCGTGAGCCATTGAGCCCAGCCAGCATTCAATTTCAATTTTAACTTAATAGTATATCTTAAACAGTTTCCATGTTATTTAGGGATGCATTCCATTCTACCCACAGATGGTTTATTTAACAATTCCACCATTGCCAGACTGTAGGCTGATCCTGATGTTTGCGGTTATTAACACCATTGTAACAAACGCCCTAGGGCAGACGTCTTCTTATTTAGAATTATGTTTTAGAGTAGAGTCTCAGAAGTAGAATAACCAAGTCCAAGAAAATGAAGCTCCTGAAGATTCTGAACAACTATAGCCAAGTTGCTTTCCAGAGGGATTGTACCAGTTTATACCCCACTGGAACTATACTGGGGTTGGACAAGGGGGCTGTTTTACCAATATCTGTGCCACTGTGTATACACAATTAAAAGAAAAAGAAACATCTTTGATGGAGGTAGGAAGAGGTATTTAATTTTAGCCTATCTATTCTCGTTGACATATATAACATTGTTTTCCCTGACAAAATCTTTGAAGTTTGCTCTTCAAAGCGCACGTTGATGGGATTTTCAGAACTGGTGGCTATTACCTCATTAGTTAGACATGGAAAATGAGCAAGGGAGAGAGGCTTTCTCTCTAAGGAGTTGTTCCTTTTCCCTGACCTCTAGTTTTTTGGAGTTGATGCACACAAGTCCCTGAGCTGTGGGTGAGGCGTTTGTGGACCAAGCAGCCCTGATGTTGGGAGCCGGTTGGCCTTTGGCAAGTGACACAGAGCTGGAATGGCAGGCAGAGTTTGGCCCCTCTCCCCCTTTGAGCAAACGGAGGGGTCTCTCCTCATCATGTACTCTTGATATCTAGGGTTCCGGATGAGTTAACAGCACAGCTAATATGTTGTCTAACAGATTCTCCAAAGTGGGCTTGAGCATTTGAAAGACATCTAGTGGGAGAGAGAGTGAGGTATAATTGAGAAAATTACACCCTGGCCTGAGAGGCAGATCTGTGATTTTTCTACTCTTTGGAAATATTCCCTCTGCTCCCGTTTTCCTCAGACCTAGCCTCAACCCATCCTTTAGGTCTGGGCATAAGTGTTATTTCTTGTAGAAAGCCTTTCTTAGGGAAAGATCCCGCTGGGTGCAGTGGCTCATGCCTGTAATCTTAGTACTTTGAGAGGCCAAGGCTGGAGGATTGCTTGAACCCAGGAGTTTGAGACTAGTCTGGGCAACATAGCAAGACCCCATCTCTATAAAATATAAAAAAAGTTAATCAGGCACCGTGGTGCATGCCTGTAATCTCAGCTGTTTCGGAGGCTGAGATAGGAGCATCTCTTGAGCCTCGGGATTTGAGGTTGCAGTGAGCTGTGATAATGCCACTGCACTCTAGCTGGGGCAACAGAGCAAAACCCTGTCTCCAAAAAATAAAAATAAAAAAGAACTTTCTAGATCCCCATTATGACACTTAGCACATTGATCGTTATTGTTTGTCTATATTTCTGTCATCTCTATGAGAACAGATATACGTCCATCTTGTTAACAGTTAGACCCCAGTAACTAGTACAATGACAGAAACAGAGTCATAACTGTGTAAATATTTGGCAACATTAAAAGATAAGTAATTGAACACTAAGAGAGTTCTTAGAAAGCTGGTATTTTAAATCTGGTCATACTGGGAAAATGAATATTAGAACCATTGAATCCCTGAGTTAAAAGGAATTTAGACCTATCTGCCTACTACTTAATCTGAAGTGTGGATATCCTCGATGTCTTAGCTGTGCAACCTGGGACAGGAGGCTTAATCTCTCTGAGTCTTCTTATATATCAAAACTACATCTGCAAACTGTATTTTCCTTAGAATATTGTGAAGATTAAGTCGACTAATGACAGTAAACCAGCTTGCCCAATGCTTTATGCAATATAGGTGTTCAATAGTCACTAGCTATTCTTTGTTATTTTAAATCTGGCTTTTATTTTAAAATCCTCATGTTGCATTGAAGCAACCAACTGAAAACCATTAGGAGACTCATGGTGAAAAATGAATATTGTAATTTCCCTGGAAGCTCAGTTTTGATTTAGATATCCACAGTATCTCATTTCAACTGTTTTTAAAAAATCGAAAGTGACATTTTGGCATAATTGGACCCAAGTGTAGAGAAGGTGTGAAAAGCATCCTGAAACTCTTACAAGGAAACTCAGGTGAAATAGAGGGACGATGGCCCTACCTGGAGGCCCGTTGCCCCCCAACTTTAGCCTAAATAGTGACTTCGTCAAAACCACATGTTTTGGAAGAATGCCCTGCGGTATTGCTTTGTGTCTTAAGACTATAGACTGATAGCCTCAGCCCCCAAGTTCATGTCAGCTGGTTCACAAAGCTAGTTTATGTCTCATTCTGTCCCTCTTCCGGTGTTGTCCCTTCCCTGGATTGAGAACAGCCTTGTCCTGTTTGAACAGAGGCTGCAGATGGACACAGGATCTGCCCGGGGAGATAACATCACTTGCTAATTCTGCCTCCTCCATCAGAGTCTGAGTGATCAGTGGTGGGACCAAGCTGGATTAGGTCTCCAGGAGCCCTGTCTGTCTGAGTCGGGAGAAGGATGATATGGGTAATCACTTGCTACTTTATCTCCTCTCCATCTCCTTACGGCAGCTCTAACTACTGACTTTCATTGTGTGGGAGCTAATTGTAGGATTCCATTTCGATACAGAGAAGGCAGGAGAGGAATGCAATATGCACCACCCCTGCTGCCCTCTGACCCCCTACTCCGCCTTGAAACAGAGGGAAAGGGGACATTTAAGGCCCCTCAGAAATAGGACTTTGTTTGTGTCTGATGTCACAGACCTTTGAAATATTTTTGAAAAGCAAGCCTACGTTGGCTGATCCCTTCTGACTGTTATTGAATAAAGGAGATTGAAATAATCTCTTCTTCCTGTAATCATTAAGCACATGGTCTTTGTCACGATATGCATTCAGAAATTCTGAGAGCGCTGTTTCCATTGGCAGCAGGGTCAGGGAAAGCACAGAATCAGACCTGCGTGGAGGGAATCCATCTGTAATGATTCTCGGAGGTGTAACCTTGAGCAAGCAACGTAGGCTTCCTAGGACTCGGTTTCATCTGTGGTAAGGTGGGGTTGAGAGTGGGCCTTCAAGTCCTGTATGCAAAGTGCCTAGCATAGCACCTGCTACACACCAAGTATTGGGTCGAGTATCCTCAGCCTTAACAATGGCAGTGGGAGCCACGATGAAGTGTTTTGGAAGTTCAGAGCTAGTGTTTATAAAGTGCTCACCGCAGGGCCTTGTATACAGTAGGCCATTGTTATTATCCTTAAGTTTAAGATACATGCACCATGACATAAACCCGACAGAGTACATATGCATTTGATAAATGTCATTGGACATAATTTGGTGCCATTCCCCTCACTTCTGTCCCTATCTAAATGAAGTTTTTAGTGTAAATGTCAGATCCTCCTTGGAACTGTATATTTTAACTGATAATTGATCGGAGGGTCTGAGCTTCTCAGCCAGATGTATTCGTGATGGCAGAATGTATATGGGGCGGGGCTGTCAGCTGATTCCTTTTCTCTCTTGCTACAACTTGCTGCTGCCCATACACATCGCAGCGCAGGTGGTGGGTGAGACAGTGCTACTCGAGTCTTCCCCATTAGGTCCTGTCATAGAATCGGTGCAATCCCATATGACCAAAGCTTAGCATAGGGTCGTGGCAGGTTAGTCAGCTAAGGCTTGGTCTCTGATGCTGGTAATCGTGATGAGAAGAGAGAGGAGAGGAGAATGACGAGGAAAAAGCAGCAAGAGGAGATGACTTGCCTCTAGTTTATGTGGATTATTTTCCTCTTAATTTCTGTGTCCATGTAGTGTGATCATAGATCTCTGCATAATGACAGCAGGAGCCATTTATTGAGCACTTATTATTTGCTGGCTGCAGGGCCAAGTCTTTTAAATATCAATGCTAATAGCCTACCTTCCTTTCTCCCTCCCTCCCTTCTTTCCTTCTTTCCTTCCTTCTTTCCTGCCATTGTCTATTATCTGACTTAATCCTTAATCCTCAAAATGACCCAAGCAAATATGATGTTCATTTTTTAGGAGAGTAGATGAAGGCTTAGGAAGACGTAACCTGTCCTAAGTCATATGTCCTCTAAGTGGTGGAACTAGTTTTCTCACAGACTACAGATTCTGGGCTTATAACTATGACACCTATTGGCTTTCAATTCCAAAAAACTACAGTTGTTTTCATCCTGCTCATCACCATGTGTGATTTACCTTTTCTCTTGCATCTTATAATCTGATGGGTCATGCTGACACTGTAAACTGTGTTACTCATAGCTGGAAACCAACCCACCTGTGAAAACCCACGCACAGGCAGGAACAAGGAATTTTGTCATGCTCTTGCTATTGTGACAGCTGTCTCTGGAGCTGGAGTTAAGAGTCCCAGTCTCTATGGCTGCAGTTGGTGTAGGGATGGACCAAGGTTTCCTTTTGGATGAGGAGGCCGGAGTAGGCAGCCGATTTATCTGGATTTGTAGGAGAGACAATCGGGGGTGCAGGAGGGTCAGAATCGCCCACCCCTGTGTTGGTACCACCCCAGAATGGAAAAGCCTCTGGCCTTGGCCTTCTCAGGAAGGTTGTCGGAGGCGCGAGCCAGGGCCCGCTTTCCCATTACGACAGCTCTGGCCTGTCTCTCGGGAGGCCCGCTGATAATCAGTAAATGAAATTCACCTTTCCCCTGATTCCTGAAAACTGAAAAGATGAGGGTTGAGTTATAGGGCAAATCATGAACACGGTCTTATTCCAACATGGTATTTCAGGCTGCACAGATGGGGGAAATTATTTTATTTGGGAGAACAAATTTAAGTTTGGCAGTTACCTGAAAGAGAATTAAGTTGCTGATTGCAAGTCCATTCTCTGGCCTTCTGAAGAAGATAGATTGTAATCTTTAATTAATCTATCACTCACACCAAAAAAAAAAAAAAAAAAAAGCAGTGCGAAGGTGGGGAATGTTCATATCACATTTATTTGGATGTCTAGGGTTGCAATATCCAGGCATGGCCGCCAGCACTGTATACGTTTATGTTTGTTCAGTATTTTAATTTCCCCATGAGCCTTAAACCTCTGTGCGGTGTGCAAGTTGGGGCCTGGAGTACGCACTCTGGCCACAGGCTTTCCCATTGTAATGAAGATGGAATGACTCTAAGGATGACCTTTCTGTGCCTTTGTCTGTAGCCTGCCCTCCTCTTTAACTGAACACCTTTTCAGACGAACATGTTCTGAACTCTTGAACTGCTCATTCTGTTCACCGAGCTTATTGCTCAAGCTGCAGTTTATCATTATATGCCTCCAAAGACTTTGTGTTTCCTGCGTTTGATATTGAGATAGAATTTTTCATAACCCTTTACTAGTCATAAATTTGATTGTTAAGGGACCGGGTTAATCTTATTTCTAATACCACCATCTGATTTCAAAACCCTGATTTAGTAGCATTTTCTTTTCTGCTACCTTCCTAAAATGCATAGGTGGAAACGTATAAAATATGTCACCTGATATTGGAGAATTGTTTATTTCTGTTCATTTTGTCCTGAATAGTACCTATGAGATGCATTTGAAAACTTATCTTGTTTATATGTTTCTTCTGTTGCAATTTCTTCCATTACCTGAAATAGCCGCTCTGGACAGCAAGTAAAGCAATGTCCTTTTCAGGGCTCTGGGATGAATGGGTAAAAGGGTCTTGGTAAGGAAGCAATTGAGAGAGCATGGAAGCATCTCAAGGCAGGAGTTACAATTTTGTGTTGCATGATATTTAAGGAACTTGCACCCCTGATAGCTCATGTCTGCCTTTCTCAGAGCCCTTTAATTACAGTTCATTGAATTTGGTTCATTTCTCCTCTAGACTTCTCAGTGCATTAACACATAGTAGGCACTCACTAAATATGTGTTACACTGAGCTACCATGGTACCCGATTAGCAATTAGGTGCACAGACAGAATCATGGTAACTTTGGTAAGCCTTGTTGTACTCACAAAAGACTTTTATGAGGATTCACTGCTTCTCTGCTAGGTAGCTCTTGTCATAGAAGCTATTGTCATAGTTCTAGAAAGAAAACTTATGGCATTATTTTAGGGGGAGAGGTTAGAGTAGAATTTTTTTTTTTTTTTTTTCAGACAGAGTCTCACTCTGTTGCCCAGGCTACAGTGAGTGCCGTGGTACCCGATTAGCAATTAGGTGCACAGACAGAATCATGGTAACTTTGGTAAGCCTTGTTGTACTCACAAAAGACTTTTATGAGGATTCATTGCTTCTCCGCTAGGTAG
>NW_012141080.1:4637021-4664063 GCF_000956105.1 Propithecus coquereli
ACAGTCTTTCTAGCTCCCCCTTCCACACTCACACAAGAGACACTTGCTCCAAGTCTCACACACACCTAAAAAGTAGAGTTGACATTCCTTCTTCCTTTTTCCACCAACACACTTTCTCTGGACTCTGATCTATGTTCAGTGTCTATCTGAGAGAGACATGTTCATATATTAATATTTAGATATGGCCAGAAAAATAAAACGATAACAACCGACCTGGACAGGATTCACGTCCTGCAGAAAGGAACAGAAGGAAAACAAAGGAATCACGAGCCCAGGTGCTATTTATACGTCAGTCGTGAAGAGTCATCATTTATTCATTTAACACATTGACTGCCACATTAGAACATTTTTTTTTTCATTGGGGCCACAGTGTTTTATTAGGAAAATAGCATAAAAACTTTGAAAACAAAATGATCTTTTCTAATTTAATGAAATATTTGTTATTTTTATTGTTTTCTGTGCATGAGTTATATGCAACTTGAAAAATAGTTCTCACAGCTCCCAAGGTGAAGAGACGTGTGAGTTACACATGTTTCCCAAAGCCCCGGGCTCAAAACTATTGTAATTCAAATACAACTCACAAGGCAGTTAATGTATTAAGCACCATCTTTATTCCGAGCTTTGGTTCCGAACATTACAATAGTGTCACCTGGCCCTGGGTTTTCCTTGTGTGTGATCTTCCGATACATTCGCTGATTGCAAATATATTTGTCCCTGCTCCTGTGCATGACTGGTGCTCATCAAAACCACTGACTTTGGGTAAAAGGAGGAAAGGGTTCGCCTTATTTTTGACACATAAACAAGATATCATTTTGCCAGCTGCTCATTAATGCTGATGTTTGCTATGGGTCTCCGACCATGAAATGTGCCCGTGTCCACATCTGCATATAGTGGCTACTCTCTGGGCTTCCTGATTATTAGTTCCTGTCTGAGCTCTGAGTTCCTATGGGTTTCTGTCAGCTCCTACTTATTTTATCCCATGGAGATTTTTATAAGGATTTTTGTTCCACACTATTATGATCATTTCGAGCTAAGTTGAGGGGGGGACGGGAGGGTACAATTAATTTGGACTTTCTAAAGGGTTTTAGAATGTTCACTGAACTTAACGTATCTCAAGAACTGAAATTTATTTTAAATGTGAAAAGCAGTTTACAAAATTGTATGTACTATATAAATATACTTTTGTGTATGTGTGTATTTTTGTAACACATACATATACACATAGAAAAAGATTCTGAGAGAAACACACCGAAACATCTACCGTGGCTGTCTCTGGATCTCTGGATAGGATAAGTGTAATTTAATTGTTCAAAGTTAAGTTAATGAACTTGGTCAGACAGACCTGGGATCAAATTCTACTTCTATCACTAATCGGCTGTGAGATTTGACACTGAATAAGCAATTTGCTTTGGTACATCTGCAGGTCCCCATCTGTAAGGTAGCAATTATAATAATACCCGCCTCCCAGGAATATATGTCAATGGTTTAGGCACAGACCTAGGAACTCAGAAAATGTGCTAGTAAGTATAGTATTTATTACTGTTTCTTCTTTTTCCTTCCCTCTTTTTCTGATTTTGTCTCCTGGTGTGAACGTATGTTCCTTTCGCATTGTGAAAAATTAAAAGTAGTCATTTTTTTTTTTTTTTAAAGAATCATCCAAGGACTGGTGGGTGTATTTTCATGGATTGGCATCTTGCTCAAAGTCAGTTACCAGAGGGCCTCTCTAAATAGAGGATACAAAAAGTATGAAGTAGGCAGACCTCAGCTAGCCACTTGGGTTTAATCTTCAGGATGATTCTAAAGCAATACTTCCTAGAGAAATCTCCCAAATTCCCATTGACATGAACATTTCAGGACGTGAAATGTTAATTAAGCTAACAGAAGGCATCCCTCAGGTGCCTCCCGGGCCCTCCATGAGTGATGCTGGGTGGATGAACCTACACCATGATCTCCTAGTGCCATTTTCTTGAATGTGCATAGTTGGGTAAGAAGGAGACTTCGCCTCTGCATGAAGTAATGCACCCTGTATTCTTCAAGCCAGAAAACATCATGTAGAGTCTTAAAATTAGGAGAAGAAAAAGAAGAGAAAAAGGCAATTTGAAGAAGGCAGGAGTGGATGTTGCAGGGACCTGCAGTCTGCCTGTTCCCTCCCTTGGCCTTGAATTTGGCTCCAAGTTCCCTTATAGTTAAAGCTGGAAGCAAACCACATTGCTTACCATCGTCAGGGAATGGAAACTATGTAACAAAAGCCAATCTGCAGAGGTGAACATTTTCCTGGAATTGAACTTTTCAGCAGGTGCCTGCTTCACAGGTCCACACATAAGGCCTCGAGTAATCCAGCGAGCAGAGTTGTGCTCAACTGTGATTTCATAAAAGACACAAAAATGCATCTGGAATAGACAGTTCTTATATCAGCCCTCTAAACTGGCATAACGTCGGATCATAATTCAGCGAAGGCATTTCTGCAAGAAGTGAAAATAATAAGCTCCAAGTGCTTTTGTTTTCTGTCTTTCTTAATGCAGGGAAAATCGAGATGGGACTCTCAGTTAAAACCCAGATGAGGGGCCTGGGAGTCATCACAGTGCGATCCCTGAGGACATCAGCCCCATCTCTTTCCGTAGCCAGAACCAATAGTGAAATGGGAGGAGGATAATGGAAGCAAAATAGCAAACATTTTTTCTTTCCTGATATGAAAGTGTTTCAGGGGTGGGGAGGAGGTCAGGGGAAGGGATGCTGTTTAAGCACAGTACAGTTGTTTCATTTCTTGCTCATACTTCATGTCCAGTGTGGGCTGCCAGGGTCCCTGCACACACACACAGTCACTCAGGGGCCCAGGCTGATGGAGCATCCCTAGTCTCAGAACTGCACCGTCTGGCACACATGGCCTTCTTGTTCACCACCAGAGGGAGACACAACGGCAATTAAGTGCTTTGGTTTGAAATGTCACACGTCGTTTCCTCTCCGCAGCCTATTGGCTAGACTAATCACATGACCCCACAGAGAATGGGAGTGCATAATACCCCTGTGGCTTAGAAGGAAAAGAAAACCAGATGTCTGCACACACTACTTAAGTCTTTACTACAGTGATGCTCCTTTCACCTACAAAGAAAAAGGCCAAGAGGGGACTATACTGTTGGTCAATGCAGTCAAACTTGTGAACAGAGCAAAAGCTTGGTCATTGGAACGTCCACCCAACACTTTAAACAGAGGTCTAGACCCCAACATGGAAACTTTTCAAATGTTGCCACGTTCTACTGAAAGAGTTGGAATCCAAAAATCTGGGGCCAAGGGCACTTCCCAGTATTATTAATAAATCCTCAGCGGTAATGGAGGCTTCACGCCTGTAAGGCCTGAGACCTTACCTTTTGTGCTCCTTGAATTGTGGAGGGAACATCCATCCTCAAAACAGAAACCTGTCAGATCCCTTGGATATACTGACAATACATTGATGAGAATTGAATACACCGTAAATTGCATATCCTCCAGGGCCCGGGAGGTACCCTGTCTTGCTGCTGGTGATTCAGAAAACCCTGTTTATTTGTATCAAGGACAGTTGATACTTTAATCATCAATAAACTAACATTTCAACAGCCTGCCATAAATTTCTTGTCAAAGAAGAGATTATGAGTAGAGCACTGTGATGAAAGAGAATCTGTACACAGACTTACATCCCTCAGTTTCAAAGCTTGCAGTAGTAGGGCTTGGAGGTTACTGCACAAAGAAAAGACTAGCCAAGCAAAAACCTATGTTTTCTACTTTTAAACTATCTGTGAATCCATTTACTCACATGTTTTGGGTAAGATCTAGCACAAGCTGTTTATTTTTAATGAATAAAAAATTGAGTTTTGAGAGCAAATATTTTGGTAAGGAAATAGAGAACTGACAGTAATATTCTGATTATAACTGTTAAACAATAGACACCTTTCAACAAGTTCTAACATTACATTAATTATTAATAATAAAATCCAACTCCTTAGTAATAATGCAATCATAGTTACAATTTATTGAGAGCACTGTGCTAAGTACTTTGCATCTCTTATTTAATCTTCCTGACAACCTTATTAAGTAGATATTATCTTCATCTTATTAGGTAGATCAGTTCCTCATTTGCAGATGAGGAAACTGTGGCTGACTGAGTTAAGCCAAAGTCACAAAGCTGCTAAGTGGCAGAGCTGTAATTCAAACGCAGAGCCATGTGACATCAAAGCCGTTTTCTAACTCATCGAAGTGCACGATGGGTTAAAATGAGATCATTAAAAATGAGATTATTTCTGGAATAAGAAAACAAGCTAAACAGGAATTAAGTTTTCATTCTCATTTTAAGGATTCTCTTTCTAAGTAGATACCGAAGAATCACCAGTGTATCCTGATTCCCTGAGAAGGTCAAATCTCAGCACTCTAGGACTGTAGAAGGTGCTTTGATTGGGTAACGACTTCCTTCCCATTGTTAGCACTCTGGCCGGTGTGTTTACAAGGGTCAGCGGTTTTGTAGAAGGAGAGCTGTTTGGACTAAGCGATGGTTCAGTTCCAGCTCAGGGACATTGTGCTGGTTCTAAGTCCTGTTTCTGACTTAGATGACTGTGGCCTACTGCTCGTGGAATATCTTCAGATTGTTTCTTTTAATCCATTTGTAAGGAAGTTCAACAGTTTTATTTCCTCCAGATATAGCAAGAGTGGAGAGAGCACAGGGGTGCCCAGGAGGAGTCATGGTTGGCCATCGAATGGTTATTGAGTCCCCATTAGAAACAGGCACTGTGTTAGTCCACTGTGGCTACCATAACATGATAGCACAGACTGGGGACCTTAAACAGCAGAAAGGTATTGGAGGCTGGAAGTCCAGGTAAAGTTGCTGGCAGGGTTGATTTCTCCTGAGGCCTCTCTCCTTGGCTCCTAGATAGATCCTTGTAGTGTCCTCACGTGACCATCCCTCTGTTAGTTGGCGCACACCCCTGCTGTCTCTTCCTCTTCTTATAAGCACAACAGTCCTATTGGATTAGGGCCCTACCCTTGTGACCTCATTTAACCTTAATGGCCTTTTTAAAGGCTTTATCTGAAAATATAGTCACAGTGAGGGTTAGGACTTTAAGAAATACATTTTAGGGGGACCCAATTCAGTCTATAATGTGCTCCATGCTGGATACAAGGAATGTTATGGTGGACAAGGAAAAAACAGTCCCTACCCTCTGTTTTCATGGAAGAAGAAAAGGCAGCCTTAAAAATCATTTGCATGATTAATTACAAAATGGCTAATGCCATGATGAAGAAGGTATGGCACTAATACAGCTTAGAATGGGTGACTCTAGCTTTGCGTAGGAGGTAGAGAAGGCTTCCCTGGGGAGGGGAGGTTGGAATTGAGACATAAAAAGGAAACAGAAGGAGGTAAGACAGGAGAAGGGCTTGGGACCAGGAAGTAGAGAAAAGAGTAGTGTGATCAGGACTTTAAGGCATGGTCCTGTTTATAGCAAGCTTCAGGGACTGAAAAGCAGCCTGCATTGATCATGCTCAGAAAATGAGGGAAAGAGATTATCCAAAATAATAGTGGACCCATAGTTGCATTGCTTTGTTGTGCTTTTTTTTGTTTGTTTGGTTTTTTGTTTGGTTTTTATCTTTCCCTCCCCCTCTCGTGATCACTGCAGGTGAAGTTGCATTGCTTTGTAATCATATCTAATACTGTGGAATTGCAATTAATATTCCCAAGAAAATATGGTTTCTATGATTCCATTTTCTATACCTTGTTTGTTGAAATAAATAATTCTCAATACTTCTGGATCCCTAAGACTCAACTAGGAGCTTATTTTAAAAATATAAATTTCTAGGCCGGGCGCGGTGGCTCACGCCTGTAATCCTAGCACTCTGGGAGGCCGAGGCGGGTGGCTCGCTCAAGGTCTGGAGTTTGAGACCAGCCTGACCAAGAGCAAGACCCTGTCTCTACTAAAAATAGAAAGAAATTATTTGGTCAACTAAAAATCTATACAGAAAAAAATTAGCCAGGCATGGTGGCATGTGCCTGTAGTCCCAGCTCCTCGGGAGGCTGAGGCAGGAGGATCGCTTGAGCCCAGGAGTTTGCAGTTGCTGTGAGCTAGGCTGATGCCACGGCACTCTAGCCAAGGCAATAGAGCCAGAGTCTGTCAAACAAACAAACAAACAAACAAATAAATAAATAAATTTATTTCTAGTCCCACTCCCCAAAGATTCTGAATCAGTGTATTCAGGCTGGGGTCTAGGGATTTATGTGTGTAGGTGTAGGAATTTGTGTGTTTAGTAAGCACATCAGATTCTTCTGGTACAGATGGTCCATGGACCACACTTTGAGAAAGCCCCATCTAAAGAGATAAGTTGCTTACATATGTTACCTAGAAGAGCATAGAAAGGGTTGGACATAACAGTAGATGCAAAGAAATACCAGGCTGGTTGGAATGGCTGCCAGATTCCACCTGTGGGGATGGCGTGAGACCATCGTTGAGCCTTTACATTGGAGACACTATCGTGAGCGCTTTGCACATGTCAGCTCTCTCACATTAATACAACTATCCTACTAGAGAGGCACTATTACAGATTTACAGATGAAAAAAATGAGGGACAAAGAGGTTAGATGCATATCTAAGGTCACACAGCTCATAAGTGAACAGAGCATGCGCTCAAACACCAGGTTTAAATGAGCCTGCAGTGAACTGTAACAGCTAGGACTTCTATAGTGCCTACTGCCCCAGGCTCTGTATTAGCTACAGGGGCTTCTACGTTTCATTCATTAGATGATCCAGAAAGCCTTGTGTCTTAGTCCATTTGGGCTGCTATAACAAATTACCATAGATGGGTGGCTTACAAACAGAAATGTATTTCTCACTGGAGGCTGGGAAGTCCAAGGTCAAGGTGCTGGCAGATTCATGGTCTATTGAGGGCTTGCTTCCTGGTTCACAGATGTCCATCTTCTCACTACATCCTCACACAGGGGAAGGGATGGAGGGTCTGTCTCTCAAGCTTCTTTCAGGCCCTCATCCCATGGGGGCTGAGCCCTCATGACCTAACCACCTCCCAAAGGCCTCACCTTCTAGTGCCATCTCACCTTCTAATATCATCATATCGGTGATGAGAATTCAATCCATGAATTTGGGGGAGACACAAACATTCAATCTGTGGTCTTTGTGGACACTGTTTGAACCAAGACTCTGTTGTTGACCCTTTTCACAAACCTAGTAGTAGCCCTTGGACCTCACCTATTCCATCTAACTATCATGTATTTTACGAATCTTCATTGCTATTAAAAAAAATTGCTTAGAAAATAAAGTGTGGACAACAGACAACTCAGGACAGAATCTGAGTTTTTTAAGTGATGTACATTTCAACATAGTATATATTTCCATCCAAAGGCATTCTATTCCTGAATTTAGAGGGAACAAATTTTTTAAGTTTATTTTAAAAATTTCTTTGCAAAGTCCTTAAGAGCACATCACTGCCTGATTGGATGGATCATGTTTTTAACTTTCATTTCCCATCAACTTGGACATAATCTCTGATGGGCCAGTTGACTCTAAATGAGTTTGCCTTTCATGCAGTGTTGTTCTGTCTGCTTGCCACAGAAATGATTCCAGGTCATTCCAATTTATTTAATTAATTTTAGAGATGAAATTATTTTGCCCAATAACTAGAATGCTAATGGGACTTATTGTAATGGTTCAGTTCAGGTTTGTTGGTTTGAAAATAAACGCCTTCATTTCAATATTTGCCTTTTGGCTGCAGCCCGTTAACTGGTCACACACTGTAACCTCATTAATGTCCTGGCTTAATTGTAAGTTAATGTGCACCTAGTTTTTGTAAAGCAGGTCTCTGTCTTAACTGCCAAGTTTTATCCCTAAATTGGCATTCCCACCAGATGCGTGGGTCAATGTGACACAATTCATACTTTTAAACATAATAGTTTTATTGCTGCCTCGATGGTAAGAATTTCAACTGATTTTTAGAAGTTAGGACCAAGTGAGGAAAATAAATCTTCACTTGCTAGGGCATCACTGTGGCATTGAGATTTGTGGAGGTGTACTACATCTGTAATTGGGAGAGGTTGCCAGTAGTAAAAGAGGCTCAATAGAACTGCTGTAGAATCAAAGGCAGAATTAAAATCTGCATGTTAATAGCTTTCCTGCCAGTCACGAATAGATTCATTCTTCACATCTCAGATATATAAAGCTTATTTCAAAATAAATTCTGGAGAGCGTTCAACCTGATTGAATCTGCTATAAGCTCTGTTAATATATTTGTTCGAGTCACTTGCACTCAAAAGCTTTTTAGACAGAATATCACTTTTTTTATATTATTCATGGTAATGTAATTCCCCCCTTTAATCTCTTCAGGGTTTCCCATTAAGTCATGATATGCAGTTCAGAGAAAGTTTGATCGACCATTAATCACACTATCTGGACCTCTGTGTGTCTACTTTTTGTCCATCTCTTAAATCAGTCACTTGGCAGCGGCAAGACATGTGGCCACTCCAGACCATTTGATCGAAGAGCTCTTGTTAGGAGATTAGGCTGCTAATCTGCAAGCCAGCTAATGGAAATCATTCCAGGCAAGGAAATAAAACTGAACAACATTAGCAAAATCACTACATTTTATAGGAATCAAGTACATTCTAAATGGCTTAATCCTACAGTTTAGATATCAAGCCTAGGGGTAAAACGAACTTCTTAGATGATCTGAGATATCCTATTACGTATAACATATATTGGTATAACGTATATGGGGAAGGACACTTGTCAGAGATGGGGTATCTCTGGCAAATAAAAATAAATAAATAAATCTCCGATAAATAAATAAAAGTGGTTTTTATTTGACCAGGCAAAATAAACAAACACATAGTAGATTAAAAAAAAGAATAATAAGAAGAAACAAAGAAAAGGCAGGAAGGAAGAACTGAAATTTTTTTTTCCCCTCTACAATGAAAGGAAATGCCCATGTTGCAACACTCAATCCATATTCAACAGATGTTTGTGGTCGAATTAAGTTACCTAGTCCAGATCTAATGACTTTCTCTTCCCCTCTAAACACAAATTAATAATTCGTTGATATTGTCCTTAAAATGTTTTTATGTGATCATTCCATTTATAATAATCAAAGAGTAACAAAGCAGACCTGAGTATTTGAGAGTCACAGAAATGGATTTTCAGTCTAGAACAGGGTCTGTAAACTTTGTCTGTAAAGGGCCAGATGGTAAATATTTTTGGCTTTGTGCCCCTAAGATATCCATCACAACTAGTCATCTAGGATGTGTGCTGAAAGCAGCCCATAGATAATATGGAAACAAATCGGCACAGTCGTGTGGCCATAAAACACCATTTCCAAAAATAGGCAGTGGGCTGGATTTAGTCTAGGGGTCATAGTTTGCCAGCCCCTGATCTAGAGCATGTTTGTCTGGGAGGCATAATTTCAAAAATCATTTTCCTCTTTGATTTTCAAGGTTTAGGAACATGATATTTTCAACCATGGCTGAATGCTCATCTTTTGAATTTTCATGTTTATCTGACATAACTCAAAGCCCTTTCTTTGGAATTTCTTGTTAACCCTGACACTTCTTGTCAAATATCCTGCCTCTTGGCTCTGTTGGGAATGGCATCAGAGCCAGGGGGTTGGATGTGAAGGCAGGAGAGAGCCAGCTGGGAGATGATACAGTTTCCATACTTGAGTGAGCTTGGGAGAAAGTCAGGAATTTCGGGTGAAGATTTGGAAGAAGAAGGCTGAGAGCTGACCTCCTTTTTTTTTTTTTCTTTCCTTCTTTTTTTTAGGATAAAGAGAAAAAGGGGGAGTAAGAGACATGGTGTGACTTGTCACTTGTCTGGGAGCTCAGGATTAATTGATAAATCTGTTAAGAGGAGTGTATTACAGAGTCTTTTAAGGAAAGATGTTGCATGTTAGGATTCTGAATGAAAGCCGATATATTCCATAAAACAGATAAATAGATATCATGGAATCATGCTATTGATTTTGAAAGAAACCTAAGGAAAACAGAACCCTCCCAATCTGTTTTCCAGTTGTTATTTAGATGTCTCGTCTTCTAAACTTCTGTGTATCATTGTCTGAATTTTCCCAAGAGAAGAGGGACAGTGGACATTTCAGTTCATATTTTCTTACATTTATTTAAATTTCCTAACTCTAAAATTGACCCAGTGTGGTAAGGTAATAGGAGGATCTCTCCCTGATTTCTTGGAGATAGGGACATCCATGTTATAACTGCAAGTGTGCTGGGATGTTCCAGGGAGGCCAGGCTACGGCGGTCTGCTGCTGTCACTTGTTCAAAGGAAAGGGATACTCTAGACCTACAAGGGTATGTCTGGTAGCTGTTTGCTTTTTGTGCCTCTGCTTCGAACAGTGAGTACCATAAGCATGAGGCAGGCACTTCAGCCAAGGCTTCTCAGGTCAGGCTGAGAAGCACTTAACGCCCCAGCCTCCCGAGAAGCGCCCCTGAGAAGGCAGACTCCACTCCCTCTTCTAAAGTCAGCTTTGGCCTCTGCCAAGATGCCAGTGACATGATTGCTCCCATTTTACACTCAAGATCAGAATAAACAGAAACCACCTTCACCTTTCCTGTTCTAGGGTTAAGTGCCCAAGCAGGTGTCTTTTCAGTCCTGTGGTTTCCAATGAGCAAAACCACCCCTTTTCCCCATGGCAGCGAAGGCAGGGAGATTTCCAGAACTGGGTAAAGAGGGCTCTCCCCTATGTTAACTGGCTCTTAGCAGGGGCCTAGCCATTCTCAGCGTCAGAACACACTCCCTTTCTTATGCACTACCTGGGCTCCCTCTGCAAAGAAAATGATGTAGAGGTCACTGCCAGGGTGACCCAAAGACCAAGACCCCCCTCACATGGACCTGGAATTTCACATGTAAATGTTAACCTCCCATTCAAGCTGGACTTAACTTAACCCCACGAAGATGGTACTTGTAATACAGTTCTGATGAAGCCATCTCACCCTGTAAACTGTCATCTGATTTATACAAAGCCATCTGCTTCCATTCGGGGTGTTTTATTTGGAATCCAGGAGGGGAGTAGGTGCATCTGTACCCACCATAGCATCTGAATCTTAATGAATAAAAGCGTCGACAGTTATTTAAAAGGGAATAGTATGATCCTATTTATAGTTCGATACAATTTCATAATCCAGCTCTGCATTGGATGTTCACTGTCAGTCATGCGAGAAGTTAACTTCTCTGGGAGTTTTCTGAGTGAGGAGCAACTGGGAGAGGCTGGGAGCCTCAACACTGAGTATGGGATGGGAGATCAGGTTTCCCCATTAGAAATCACTGCTCACATAGCATCCACACACGTCTTTGATGAGCGTATCCCCAGCCCAAGCAAAAAAGGACTTTTTCTGCAGCTCTATTAGTTGTTTACCTTCCGAAGAAAAAGCAGGTTTTAGGTAGGTGATTATTTTTTCATTCATTCACTCATTCTTTATTGTTTCTTTTTTTAAGAGACAGGGATCTCGCTCTCTTGCCCAGGAGTGCAGTGGCCTGATCATAGCTCACTGCAGTCCTGAACTCCTGGGCTCAAGCGATCCTCCTACCTCATCCTCCTGAGTAGCTGTCACTAGAGCTGTGCGCCACCAACTGGCTAAATTTTTAAAAATAGTTTGTAGAGACAGGGTCTCTCTGTGTTGCCCAGGCTGGTCTGGAACTTCTGGGCTCAAACAATCCTCCTGCCTCAGCCTCCCAAAGTGCTGAGATTACAAGTGTGAGCCACTGTGGCCTGGCTTCTTTATTCCTTCTTCATTCATTTTTCCTTTTTTCCTTCCCCCTTCTCTCTGTTCTCGTCTTCCTGTTTTAATAGGTTTTATTTTATTTAGGCATAGTAAGGCCAGCAGATCAGGAGATGACTGCCATTGAATAGATGGTTTGCTAGATTCACAGGTCACAGGGGGCTTATCACGCCACTGGGAGCCACACCAGGAAGAACCAGGTCTGTCAGGAGGCAGGGGGGAGGGGGAGAACGGTGGACAAGGGCTTTGGTTGTGGTTTCTACAGGGAGGGGAGGGAGAGGGTAAACAGGCTTAGGATTGGCGAGTTTGGGTCATTTCAGTAGGCTCGAACACAGGGGTTGTGTAAGGAGAGTGAGTGAAGTCACTGAGGTGCTGGTGGCCATGGCCCCACAGGTCCTACAGACCCTACTGGTGGTCGAGCTGCCATTGGAGAGCGTGGCTGAGTGAACACCTTCGGCATTGCTGATGTCGGAACATGGACGTTTGGGAGAACAAACCCCCTTAGCTTCACGATGACAGAAAAGTCTAGAAAGGTAGAGTGTAGTAACACAGTGCAGGGCTTTGATGCCTACTAATGAGATGAAACTTTTTCCTGAGGGCATCTGACAGGCTTTCAAGTAGGGAGGCAAAAGTCTGAGTTTTTAATTAAATGCTTTGAGTAAGCTATGCGTTGGCAGTGGGTAACAGGCCAAATGGTGTGCAGCTTCCTCCTCACTTAGCATCCTCTTGCTAACGTGCAGAAACGTGAAGAAGGTGGCCTGCCCTAAGGCGCTGGCAGGAGCAGTAGGGATGGGGAGGACTTGGTGGCCAGGTGCATGTGGATGTTGTGGAAGGGGATAGAAGAGCAGCCGTGGGAGTTTCACTGTCGCTGCTGCCAAGCCCGTAAACTCTATTCAGCAAAAGCAGGTGTGAAAACAGCTCTGGCTGATGGGTTGATAGAAGTAGTAATAGGCACATACTTACACGCATACATGTACACATACGTACATAGAGATAGATATCAGTGAAGATGTAGATATATACACATATATTGTATGATGTGCATGCATGCGTGTATATGTATGTGTACACATACACATAACTGCCTCTGGATGAAAATCCCTAGGATAATCTCATTTGGCTTTTACAATCATAATGTTGAGTGGGACCGTTGAGGGTCCCTAAGCCAGTCCTCTGTCCGGTGCCCACAGATGTAGTTAATCAACTCTCTTTTCCTCTGTTTCTGAGCCACATTGGCGGCACTTGGTTCCCAGAAGCCGCTGCCCACCCAGAGTCCCTGAGTCTGAGCAGTGGCCCAGAGCTTTCTGAGGACAGAGGTGGGACAATCCGTTCCTTTCACAGAAGTTGTAAGTCTTACCCAAGCATTAATTTTGCTGCATAGGCAGCCTGTTCTCCCACAAAACACTGACTAAGAAGAAAAGGGGCCCAGAAAAACCAGCAGGGCCTGGCAGACGGCTTGTGGCTCCCTTGCCGCTTAAGGCCCTGAGGAATTTGGAGACATCGGCAGGGGCCGGGGAGAGTTTGGAAGGAGTGCTAGCTCTTTTCTCCTTTTTCTCTCTTTCTTTCCCACTTCCTCTTTCTTTCTTTCTCTCTTTCTTTCTTTTTTCTTTCTATTATGACGATAGTTAATGCTATAAATTAAACAAAACCCTCTATTTTCTTATAATCCTCATTGGAGACATGCATATTTCTAAATTTAAGCATACTCTCCTATGCTGTCTGGGGAAAGGAAGCATTTTTCAACCAAACTAAAAGAAAGGAAAGATACTCCCTTTTATTCTCTCACCAGTAATTCTAAAATCTTTTCCTCATGGTTATCCATTTGCACATTGACGTCGAATAGTGGGAAGGCAGTGGTATGTAGCATACACAGCTGCAGCTTTGGACCTGTGGCTTTGGAGAAATGACTTATTCACTTTGCACCTCAGCGTATTCGTCTGAATAATGGGGACAATAGTGTTGGCTACATCTCAGAACTTCTGTGAGCATTCATCAAGATACCATAGAGGAGGGCCTGTTACATACTCCTTGCTAAAGGAAGGACGCTCATTTTTACTACCAGTGTCGTTATTTCTGCATCCCTGGAGGGCCTTATTCTTCATCTGACCAAGGCGAAAGGGATAATATTCACTCTTTGAACTAGAAACAAACCCCCACACAATTCCAAAGTACTTCACATTTGGAATGATTTTACTAGGAACTCAAGAGAAGCCTCCTGTTCCACTTTGCCCACAAATGCTGGAGGAAGACTCCTCCGAGCAATGCCAAGGAGAAAAATGAGAATGCCAGCTTAAATAAATGTTATCACAATCTCTGCAGGATCGTGATGTCTCCAATCCTTAAAAGTGTCTACTGCAGGGTATTTATTATTCAGTGATAATAATAAATCGCTGCTTATGAAATCCAGGGGATGGAGTGTCGTGGAGGGGAGGAAGGACAGTACAGGGAGAAGAACTGCGAGAGACAGAGGTCCAGCCAGGCCTGGGCTATTAATCATCGCCCTCCATTATTTCCTGAGGATTCATTCATTGTTCCATAGGTACCTAGAGGGTCAATTAGAGACCACAGACAGGCTTTTTCAAAGACACAGGAGGGTCAATTAGGCCCTCCTTATAATTTTCTGCTTTAACAGCAAATGCCAGCCTATCGTGCATCAGATGCAAGGGAGTTTGGAAATAAACAGGGTGCCTTCCCCTCCTCCTTTCAAAAAGAAAGAAGGAAAGATCCAACACAGAGAAATGGAGGCGCTCAATGATGGGGGACATTTGGCTCGCCAGCTGTGGGGCTGTGGTTCAAGGAAGGCAAAGAAGATTTTATCACTGACTGAGACTTGTGGGGAGCAGAGTTCCTGTGGGGTCAGAGCACCAGGAACGGGCAGGGAATTTCTATGATGGAGCACTCTGTTCCTGTACCTGAGGAGCTTCATTTATCTTGGGTGCCATCGTCGCTACAATGGTGTGAGAATACAATTATAAAGTGTCTACAACCAAAGAGGCACCCGAAATCAATTGCAGTGGGGAACTGGAGTGACATGGGGTGAGTCGCTGTGCCCACTGCTCTCCACGTTGAGGGAAGAATTCAACTCAATGCACCAATGTAGTATTTTGCACAACACTGCTTTTCATTTGTTTTCCCTGGGATTGGTGGACATATTTTGAAACACATTATGATAAAATAAAAAGAGGAAGGGAATCCTCCTAAGCAAGGAATAGAGATGGAAACACGGAAGAGAGGTTGTCAGAAGTTCCTGCACTCCTGTTTCCACTTCTTTTCCGAAGTGGCTATTCGATGTGACCCTGTCCATTTCTGAATACCTGATCTTGCTAACAGAGTGAAAGACCAATCATTATTGTTGTTATTTGCCACCTCGAGACCCTGTTCTACCTAGCTGCCATCACATAGAGATTTGGAAACAAAAGAGAAATGCTTTTATCATGTGAAAAACTAATTCCAACTTTAGGGATTTTTTTTTTTTTTCTCCCCCGGGCTCTTGGTAATACTTCTTAGCCCTGAAATTGTAAAATTCAGTCAGCAAATGCTTGCATGTGCAGGCGCTGTTCTAGGCGTTGGGGACACAGCCAAAAACAAGCGGCCAAACCCCATGCTCTCCGGTTCTGGGATACTGGAACCCTGGGCCCTCTGGGGCCTGTTCCACTTCCAGGTTGTTTGTCCCGCATGAGTTTCCAAAAAGGGAATGGGAATGAAGCTGATGACAATAAACTTGTGTCTGTGACAGCCTTTGCTAAAACTGCTGAAAGCCGCCCCATTTTTTATTTTCTCCACAAAGAGGACACGCATGTGTGTTCCTGTAGAGCAGGAACTATGTCTGTTTTGCTCACCGCTGCTTTGTTGGAGCCTGGATTAGTGCTGGGCACGTAGTAGTTCCTCAATGAATATTTGTTGACTAACTGAGCTCATGGTTGTGGGGCTGTGATTCCGAAGGTCTGGGCTCCTTCCTGGCCTCCAGAGAAGTTCGCTTTCACCCTAAGTGGCCGTCAGCCCTGGCTGCTGCTGCCGCTGCCCTCAGGGTCAGCTTTGTTTTCAACACTTTTGTTTTCTGATCCCTGGAAAAGAAGCAAGAAAATTTTCTAATACTTGGACTCCCCATCCTCATTTCCAACTCCTATCATAGAAGTTGCAAGTTGACGGCCTGCAGATGTCTTCTGTTTGGCCTGCTGACGTTTTGTTTTGTTTTGTTTTTTTAAATGAAATAAATTAGTTGCCGACACTTTAAAAATTGGGAGACTTCACATCAAAATTGGGATTTCCTGCTGCTCTTAAAAAAGCAGATCTTGCATCATTTGCTTATATCTATATTTGGCACCAGTTGGCTGGACCCGGGCAGCGGCTGCCACTCTAGCTGGGTCATGTGCCGTCTGGTTTTCTAAAGCACCCATCAGGCCCACTTCACTCATTGTAGGGACTGCCTGGCCTCTCAGGCATTGAGTTTGCATTTACCCTAATTCATGAGCCCGTCCACTTGCACCCAACTGTGCGGTGGCTTCTCAGAGGCCTCCCTGACTCCAGCCTCCAATTCCCTGAGCTGCCCTCTGCCAGTATCACCACCCCCCAGCCTTGGCTCTGATCGTGATTGGAAAGGCAAGGCCTTTGTATGTGCACAGCGTTCTGCTTAGATTATCCCTTCTCCTTCAGCAAACTAACTCTAGCTCTTCTGGAAGACTTGCCTAAACCCCTTTTCTCCACAACCTGCAGTCTGAGTTTGGTACCCTCATCCTCCATTGTTCTCATGATGTATCATATCGTGGTTATCTGTTTACTACTCTGCTGGCCATCCCAGACTGTCATCCCCTGACGACAAGGACTCCATTGCTCACAGTCATATCCGGGGCATCCAGACAAGATCTGTGTCAGGGGGACACATAGTTTGGTCTGGCTGGAGCCTATCTTGGGAGAGGAACAGTGGTGGAGAAAGGTGAGCCTAGAGACAGGGCTAAAGTCCCCAAGGGCCTCAGAAGTCCCAGAAAGAGTCTGGATCACATCTTCCTGGTCATGGAAAGTACTGGGGAGCTCTATGGATATTGTGGTATCTCACACATAACAAGGGGACTAAGTGTGCATTTTGGAAGGAGCCCTTCAGCTTCTGCAAGGAAGGATAGATTTGCAGGACTGGCAGCAGGCGGGCTCTAGAATAGTCCAGGCAAGAGACCGTGGAGGTCAGAGTCAGGGAAGGATGTAGAATGAGACGTGGCTATTGACTGAGTGAAGACGGGCAAAGTAGATCCAATTCTAGCATGGCAGGGGAAATAAGACACTATCTAGCCCCTCAATTTATGAAAATAACTTCCATTTCCCCCATTCCTTCAAAGCATGCCCTGAATCACCTTGGGATAATAATATGGTCTCTTATTAAAACACGTCAGCAAGCAAAGGCTCCGAGTGCAGCATGTGATTTTAAAGCAGCACTATTAGCAAATAGCCACTGGCTTCATTTTTAGCGTGCATATATTTTTGTGTATTCCATGTGGATTTTCTTTTCTTTTCTTTTTTTATTTCTCCTCTTTAAGGGAAACTCCCTTCCCCCAGTACCTTTGCAGTAGAGTGTGCTAACTAATGACTTTAATCATGTGAATATATAGCAGAAACGGACAGGACAATCCTCAGCCCATTCATCTTACAGACCCCAAGCGAATGGACACAAAACCACAGTTTCACCCTCTTTCTCCTGCTTTATTCCATATTCCACCTCGATTTATGCCTTGGCTTACGATCTGTTGCAGAAAGTGTAGTTCCCCAGCTTCTCCCTGAATCTACGTTTTTCTATTTTGTCTGAAATCGCCAGGGTCTCAGGAATTTACGCTCGTATTGCTTCAGAGACATTAGTGACATTGAAAGGCTGGTTTTTGTATGTGTGCAATTTTGGGTTTAAGAAGAAATTTACAAAGCCATTCTTTTTTTTTCACCCATTTCTGCAGTTCAGAAGATTATGTTATTAGATGATATTTGATACAAAAATACTCATGGTGAGACTTTTCTCCTGGTAGTAGTTTAGATAGAATCAGCCACTGCTACTGAAACAGGTACCCTTTGTAGAATCACTTCTGAGCTCTGTTTGCATCTGAAATCTTACTTGCCTTTCAGTATGACACGGCAGAGAAAAATAATTTCAATTGTTGCTGATCTGGATTCACTGACTAGCATATCATTACCATGATGAGTAATATTAATAATAAGTATTGTTTTAGAACCAATTCTTTAGTAATTAATGAAAAACTTAATACAGCTATGATGATTGAGTTACTGTATTAAGAATTTTATACTCGGAAGGCATAGGCATGGTGAAAGTCAAAGAAATAAATAGAAGAAAATGTTATTTTAAAGCTGAGATTGTTTTATGCTGGTTTATTTTGTTTTCTATCACTGTGTAACAAATTATCACACACTTAGCAGTTCAAATCAATACCCATTTATTAGCTACAGATCTGTGGGGTCAGAAGTCTGGACTCAGTATGACTGGGTTCTCTGCTCAGGGTCTCATGGGGACAAATCAAGGGATTGGGGGAGCTACCTTCCTTCCTGTAGGCTGTGGAGAAGAATCCACTGCCAACCTCATTCAGGCTCCTGGCAGCGTGAGGCTGGGGCCCCTGTGTCCTTCCTGGCTGTCAGCTGGTGGCTGTTCTCAGTTCCTAGAGGCCACCCACATTCTTGACACTTGCCCCCCTGCATCTCCAAAGCCAGCAACAGAGACTCTCTTGTGCGTGGAATCCCCCTCGTGCTTTGAATGTCTAACTTTTCTTGACTGTGATGTCTAGACTGAGATTTAAAGGGCTTTTGTGACTAGGATACTCTCCTTATCTTATGGGCAACTGATTCGGAGCTGTAATTAACATCTTCCCACTACTGCCTAGATTAGTGATGGACTGAATAACTGGGAGAAGCCATGTGTACACCATGGGCCAGGAATCTTGGGGCCTAACTTAGAATTTACCTATCAAAGACATATGGTTTTTTTTTTTTTTTGAATAACAGAAACCAAAGCCTAGATCTTTTCAGAGACTTTTTTTTTTTTTTTTTTGAGGCAGAAAGCTTAGTATTAAAGAAAGGGGGTACTTGAGGAAGATATAAAACATAAAGAAAGGATGCTGAGGTGGAGCACCCTGCAGGGAATCTAAGATTCGATTATGGACAGATGTGCCTTGAGTTGTGAGCCAAGCGAGCGCGTTTGCCTAAGAGGTGGAAGGGCATATAACTATGGCTCGTGGTCTCGAGTTACCAGCAGGTAGAGCTCAGGTGAAAGTGTTTGGTCTCTCATATGACCTGATTCAACTCATTATCTTCTCTGTGCCTCAGTGTCTCTGTCCAGAATGGGGTAACATTCCAGATTGCTGTAATAATGCTGCAGTGGTAAGCGGGTGCTGAGCTATTAGGCCCTAGTGAGGCGTACAGAGGTCACTCAACTAATGTCCCTTCCCATGTCCTTTTCTCAGATAGAATTGTCAAATAGATAAGATACTAAACCCTGCATTTGGTCCATTGGTCCAAGCACTCTGCAAATTGCTAACTTCTCAAACTTTTCCACGGCAGAACACCGAAGGGACACAGGAACAAGGGCCCGAGAAGCCTGGGAGTGTTGCCTCCAGCTCCCACGTTACACACAAAATTCCTCTGAAATCTCATTCTATTTCAAAAACGCGTGCGTACTCTGCATCCCACTCCTAATACCGCCTTGTTGTGTTCATATATGAACTAGTGTTTTCATCACTTACCAATCACCATCCCACCCCAGGAACAGATGTGTCTCCCCTTTGTTCTCGCTTCCCCGACATCAGTCAGGCCAGGGCGTGCCGTCTAAGGTGAAACCCCCTCTCCGGTTCATGCACATGCCCGTCCTGTACTTGCTGGACCCTGAACTTGTGGGCTCCTTACATGTTTGCTGTAGGCACTGCACTTGCCTCCCCCGGGCTGAGGCCGCTGGACGCATCACATCCCCACCTGCCGTCAGAGAGGCCTGGTACCATGCCTGGCTCTCTGTGAGATACATATACCCAGTCAGTAGCTGCATCCCTTTGAGGCCACCTGTACTCACTGAAAATCTGATAGTTCCATTTTACAGGGGTGAAAGCATGCAAGCCAGGAGTCGTGATTTTTGACAGGGGGAAGACCATGTCGCTGGCATTGCTGAGCTCTTTCATGTCATAACAGAAATGCGTGAGCCTGTCCCGGGAACAGAGTCATCACATCCCATAGCTTAGAGATGTGGGAGCTCCACGATAAGGAGGTGACACACAATCAGTTAATTACATAAAGAGAACTCGAGCAAACTCAACAGCTTCTTCCCCTGCCATGTGCCGCACAGATCCCTCTGAAAAGGATTACAGATGTTCTCTTTTCTTTCTTATCCCTCCCCCTATCTTTCTTTCTTTGCACCCACGGCGCTCTGCACTTCAAGCTAAATATAATGTATCTGATTTCCCATCATACATACTAATCAGGTTTGAAAGTTGTCTTGTGAGGCTTTAAAAAGCTAGCCAAGAGCAGTGCGATTTCTCCAAAAGGATGTCTGCAATCAAGATGATTACATGGGAAAATAAATCATAATTTATATTGCTGAAAATGTCATTTGCAAAACACTTTGACAATACTTTACTTTCAGTCTATTTTCCTGTGTATGGGGTAAGTGCTGCCCTTCTGCAACTTTCTTTTTATTTTATTTATTTATTTCTTTTTAATGTTCTGAATATCACTGAAGCAATTGAAATTTCAGGGCAGTGTGGGGAGGTTTAGGAACACAACTGACAGGCATTAAAGCCCAAAATTGAACAATACCGACATAGAAGAGAGAATCCAAAGATAGTCTGTATTTAGGATATAGGCACTTATACACACTTTTTTTTTTTTTTTTTTTTTTTTTTTTTTACCCCCTGTTGAAATAAAATTTAAAAAGGTAGACTTTTAGAACCAAATGACTTTTAGGAGGCCATCTTTCTCTGCCCACCTACTTTTGGGTTGAGTAAACTATATTAAATTACCCAAAAGAATTGATTAGTGATCTGAATCATTAATATCCCCTGATATTAAGAACTATCTCTCATTATGTCTGGGTTGACAGATAATTAAATTCACGAATGCCAACAGTTAATATCTGCAGTGGATGGTAAAAATGGCCACCAATTCTTCCCTCTCGTCCTTGCATTGTGAAGTTATAGATCATCCCCTCCAAAGGTGGAGTCATGTTCTCCACTCCTTGAATCAGCATACCCCGTGGAACTTGCTTCGACTCATGGGGCATTTGCAAACATGACACAAGCAGAGGCTTGGGAAGCACTTCTTCACTGGGGCCTGCCCGCTTGTTGTGCTTGGAGCCTTTCCACTTCTGGTTTGTGAACAAGCCTGGGCTGGCCTTATGGGTAACAAGAGACATGCAGCCATTTTGCCACATTGTCCCAGCCAAGAGCCAGCCAGAGCTGGAGAGGCAGAGCTGCAGAGATACCTGAACAGGGGACACCTGCCCAGCTGGAAGTATGTGCTGTAGGGATATTGGAGAAGTTGAGGCTCCTTGAAAATGTGGTCTCTCTCTCCCGAGGATCAGGCAGCAGTGTCTAATGGGAGTGGTAGAGAGTGAATGTCAACACAGAGGACTCAGGAGAGGCCCTCAGAGGAATCTGAGGTCTCATGTCATGAAAAGACCTACTTTTCCTAAGCAATTAATTTCTTTTTCAATCTAAACTTCACATCTGATAGTATTTTCTTCTTTTCTCTGGTGACTAGGGAGCTCAAAAACAAATTTTTAATACCCTTCTCCCTGCTTCCAGCAAAGTCATCGTGCCATATGGTACCTCTCTGGCAGCTAATTTTACTTGTTTTCTTTATTTTTTTTCTCCCCCCCTTCTTCTTTTTCTATTGTTTCCTTTACCCTCCCTCTTTTGCCTCTTCCTTTTATATATTTTATATAAAATAAAATGCCATCTGAAATCCCCCCTCCTTTTCAACAAGGCAGGTAGAAGATAAAAACGAAACAAAACAAAAAATAGATACACTGTGAAATTGTTCAAGCTTTAGGAACTGTGCGAAGAGTATAGGCAGGTTCTTGGGCTGTTCCCTCCCTACCAGCTATAACTGGAGAGAACCTCACTTTGTCTATTCACTCATTCATCAGAGGCAGCACAGCCGACTTCAGAGTCTGTGGTTCTACGTTTTAATTCTGGGTCCACCACTGTATTAGTTTCTTTTTGCTGCTATAACAGATTACCAAGAACTTAGTGGCTTAAAACAATATATATTTATTATCTTGCAGTTCTGAAAGTCACAAGTCCAAAATCAATCTCACCTAGTCAAGGTGTCAGTAGGGGTGGTTTCTTCTGGCAGGTCTAGGAAAGAGTCTGTTTTCCTGCAGTTTGCAGCTCCTAGAGGCCACCTGCATGCCTTGTTCATGGCACCTCCCTCCATCTTCAAAGCCAGCAGTGTCGCATCATCACATCTCCCTTGCCGACTCTGCTTCTGTTATCCCATTGCCTTCTCCTAATCTGATCCTCCTGCCATGTCTTACAAAGATCCTTAGGATGACATTGTGCCCACCTGAATAATCCTGGGTGATCTCCCCCATCTCAAGGTCCTTAACTTAATCATAGGACCAAAGTCCCCTTTGCCATGCCACATAACATAATCTCAGATTCTGGGGATTCGAATGTAGACATCTCTTGTGGGGCGTCATTATTCTGTCTACCACAACCACTGATTCTGGGCTTCGGGTTCCCTCATCCATAAAGCAGGGATAATAATATCCTACAGGCTATTTTGAGAAGTAGAAAATATAAGCTTTATCAAAAGGAGACACTCAATGATTGAAGTTTCTCTTCTAAAGCTATCCCAGGGCCCATCTTTCAGTTCTAAAATGTGGGCAAGACCATCACATTTTTCATCCACCCAATAGTCATTGAATTAATACTCATCCATTGGCTGTTGTCTTGTCTGCTTGGGCTGCTATGACAAAATGCCATAGACTGGATGGCTTAGTGGATATTTATTCTCGTTGTCTGGAGGCGGAGGAGTCCAAGATCAAGGTGTGGGCAGATTCAGCGTCTGCTGAGAGCGCACTTCCCAGTTCCCAGATGGATGTCTTCTTGTGTCCTCCCATGGCAGAGAGAGGAAGGGCTCTGTTCTCTTTCTCTTCTTAGAGGAACATTAATCCCATCATGGGAGCTCCTCCTCCTCCATAACCTCATCCAAAACTAAGGGCCTCCCAAAGACCCCCACCTCCAAATGCCATCACATATGAATTTGGGGGACACAGACATTCAAGTCATAACAGCTATCTCACCCACATTTCTACTTAGTGATTCAAAAATAGCAAGTATAAGGAGAGAGCCCTGTGGCTTTCTCAGTTCCACCAAAAACAGGCTGCACCATCATGGGATCGTATCTTCTCCTCTCTGATCGTCTGTGGTCCCATCTGTAAGATGTAAGACCTAAATGTGAGGCTCTGGAGGGTTCTGAGGACCAAATGAAACCATCTGTGCCAAGGTTGGGCAGGTGTCTATGCTTAGAAGAAGCAGGAAGGTGTGGTTTATACCTCCTGAGACTTCACAGACCTTCCTTCTCCTGTAGGCAAAAGCCTCTTAGGATGTGGCTCACAATAGCACAGTCGACAAATGGGAAATTTTAGTGGCACTAAAATGGGTTTCACTTCCTTCTCCTAGAATCCCTGCCAGGAAGGCGGAGACATACAGTTAATTGAGCACTGATAGAGTGCCAGGAACATGCTTTTTATGCACTATTTGCTTCATCAATCAGAGTAGGGCATGGCTGTCATCAGTTCACAGTTGAGGGAATCGAAGATCAAAGGGGTTACATCTCTGAATAGTAGCAGTAGCAGCAGCAGTATTGATAGCAATCATAATAGTAATTAAAATTATAGCAACCACCAGAGTTAACATAGCAGAAACTCACATTTATTGTGTGTTTTCTATGTACCGGGCACAAGGCTGAAGTTATACATTCGTTATTTGTTTATCCCACCCTATGAGGTAGGTGCATTCATCATCCCCCATGTCAGATGAAGAAACTGAGGCTCAGAGTGGTCCAGTGATTAGCACAAGTCCCATCCTGGTGAAGGCTGTGATTGACAAAAGCCCATTTTAAGCCCCCATCATCTCCAGACCCTTTCACGAGGCTGTGCTGGGCACCAGAGCCTTCCTTCTTCCACTGCCAAGGAGTGGGGTTTGTTTTGCTCTGAAAGGTCCCTGAGCTCATTCCAGACTGGCATATATTTGAAGGGTGCCCTTTGCTGTATAACTGGGACAAAGGAGAACCAACTGGCTGTTCCCCACTGGCTGTGGAAAGTTCCACTGATCCTCATTGCCTTTGTGGCTGAGTTGGTGGGGGAAAGAAAAGGAGAAAGTTTTCTTCCCGCAACTGTGCCTTCCATCCGGGGTGGTCTCGAGGAGGCCCATTACCAGGCTGGAGTGACAGAGTGTGGCGAGCCTACAGCTCATCCCGTGTCTAATGGAACAGAAATGAGCACCCTACTGCCCTTGTTTTCCAGTGGCTCGTCCGGGGCTCTGCGAGGTTTATTAATCTTGGCGTATAATGGAAAATGTGTTGCCGTGTTAAATCTCTAGCCACTGTTCACTACTCTGAGAAGTGAAGGCAGCAGGAGTCTTTGTCTTATTTACACACAGCGCCTGCGAGAGACACTTAGGGCAGAAGAACGCCTTTGTAAAAATCCGTGCGGATTTCGAAAGCGCGCATTAATGCATGTGACCAGATGGTTCTAAAATATGCCACTTTAACCAAAAATCATCCTCTGAGAAACTCTTCTGAAGAACATCGACTGTGCATAATGACTGCCTTGAGTAGGGCCATAATTTTAGAAAATGTGTGAGGTATGGGATGAAGATGAGGGAAGAAAATGGTTCCGACTTATCATTATATTGTCCTTCCAAAAGCCTGCATGGGAAAAAAAAAAAAAAATCGCCCATTGCAAGAACCGTGGCAATACTTAGACCATTGAGAATCGCTTTGAGTTATTACCCAGAAATTGCTAACCACTGCTTTCTAAGTTATATATTAAAAAAAAAAAAAAGGTTTCCAACTTCTTAAATGCCAGAAACAAGCAGCAGTTAGTCAGATGTCACAATATTAATACTAGCATCTGCAAATACGTTCTTAGGTCTGTTTTCTGCTTGTGTCTTACAAGTTTTAAGGGCTATCAGTAGAAGCATCTAATAATCTGAACACTGTCATATTTACACTTGAGGTCTTATTATCCACTTCCCCCTTAGCTATGTAAACAGACGCATAACCTACTTTGGATTTACCCAGATAGTGCTTGTTGCAGACACCACACACAATGTGATTGGAGGCTCCCAGGTGTCGGCCTCTCAGGGCGTCTCATTATACAGGGAGTAGAGTGCTTCTTGGGTTAGCCATCACTGCGGGTCGGGAGGAGCTACCTAATAGGTCACATCGGCTGAGGAATGCTCAGGTGTGCAAACCATTGTTTAAAATTACAAGAGATCTGTGGACTTTTAAAATAGGAACCCTATGAGGAGAAACATGACTTTCCTCAACAAAGATGTACTGTTTCCCCCCCTCAAAAAAGGTTTGAAATAGAAAAGTGGTTCTTTGACTCTCTACATCGTGATTAAAACAAATGGGTGCATTTTCAGTGTATTAAAGCAGTGTTTTCCTTTATAAAACTTTCTACTTCACATTGCTGTTCAAGCCCGACATCCACATTTGAGTTTGTTTAAAATATTACCATTTTGTTGACATTCACCTGTATGTTTTCAGTGAGTCATATCTTCTCATTTATAATATACTTCTTAAGGAGCAGTTGAGAAAAAGAAAAAAAAAAGAAAAAATGTTAAATGTTAATGATTCCTTTCCTAACTGCAATTTTGTCAGCTCCGTTTTGTACATATATGATTATGAAGCAATTTGCATGAAATTTACACCTTTTCAAATTTCGAAAATTGCCTTGTTGAAAAAGAATCGCTGCACTTCTCAATACCACACTGATTAATCACAGTTATAGAGTAGACATAACATTTTTATTAAACTCTCAGTGAGCAGGAAAATTAGCACTTCCTGCAATAACGATACTAATTTCATTAGTGAACATTTTCATTTATAAAGTGCTTCTTCCTTATCTTGAACCTTTTATCCTTTTCTTATTGACCAAAGAGAGGGCATATCTTTGGGAGTCGGTAATAAACCATATTCGTAATATGATGTGACCTCATCGACAAGCTGCTGCTTCTAGCTGATCATCTTCCTTGATCGTAAATATCCATCGGTACCTCTTGTCACATGGTGCTCTTTGAGCTTCCTCTTTGAATTTCAAATGTGATAAGAGATGGTTTCCAATGGGGATGGTTATTGGCAAGATTAAAACTCTAAAACCATCAGGTGGATATAAAGATAAAGAAAACACAGTGTTTTGTTGATTGATGTTCATATAACTTCTTTATTGAATGCTTATAATAAAGGGGGAAGGCAGGAAAGAAGGCAGGAAAGCCTGTGGCCTTGTTTGCCTCTTTAGAAATTGAACTATGCAAAAAGAAAAAAAAAAACTTAGGGTGAACTATTAAGGTAGGAGGTAAGAACTGCTGGATTAGGGGTCTGGGGCCCAAGTGTTTTTCACGTATAAATTTCCAGTCCCACCACAAGGTCCTTTCTGAAACGCGGTGCTAGATCAACTAGTGCAACAATTATTTATTGACCACCTTCCTATTAGAAGCCAGTTGCTGCTCAAGGTGCCAAGGACACAAAGGTGAACCCCCAGACAAACCAGGTGCCTCCCCCTGCAGAGTTTATATCGTCGGGGAGCGAGGCATGAAACAAGTGAACACCTAGATAAAATGTATTCCAAGGGTGATGCGTGCTTAGGAGCAGACACATATGGCGCTGGACTAGAAATGGGGGGCGGGGGGATGGGCTCTACAAAGGATGGCCAGGTGGGGTCGTGGCTTCAAAGGTGAGAAGGAGCTGGCAAGGTAGAGAGCCCGAGTAGAGTGTTTCAGGCAGAAGGAACAGAAAGCGAAAAGGCGCTCTGTCAAGGCGAAGATTATTCATTGTTGAAGAGATTGCGTTGACCAGAGGACTGATTCATGTGCCCTTTGATTTTTAAATTTAGAATTGAGGTCTGTGTTTGAAGGGAAATATTGATCCTTTCTTTGTGTCTGCATGGGGAAGCTGTATATATTCAAAGTAGAAGAGAAACGGACATTTCTGAACACCCACTGGGGGACAAAGGGACAGTGACAGATTCTAAATGTTAGTAACACAGATAACTGTTTCTTTATATGCCAGTTTTTAAAATATGTTAATGATATAGCTTATAA
>NW_012141080.1:4666499-4667352 GCF_000956105.1 Propithecus coquereli
AATGTATCCACTTGATTTTGGTAATCATTATGCAAATCAAAGCACCACATATACACGTTGAATATATTCAATATTTATTTTTCAAGTAACTGGTTTTTTAAAAGCAGCCACCTAAAGCCTTCAAGTTAAAGCCAGAAGATTTTGAGGAAGGACTTTGCATATGTTAACTGCAGTTCTGAAGCCTCATGCAGCTGGGATAAGAAATCACCTCTAGGCTAGTTCCAACCCAAGGAGGTGATGGGCAGACAACACGTACAAATTGACCTTTTTGTTTGTTTCTTTTCAAAGGAGAGTTGTGAGACCATTGAAGACTAGGGTCTCCCTAATACTGTTCATACTAGGCATTTAGAAAATATTTGTTTAGAGTACATTTGGCTGTAATAGCCTTATCTCCACGTTCTCAGATGCACTGAGGGTGTGATGTTAGTCTTACATCTATCCAGTAATACTCTATAGAACTCCTGAGGGATGCTCAAGAAACCAAGGGCATTTCTGCATCGATGGCAAGAAGACCCAAATGGTCTGATTATACCCCATCCTAACATCCCTTGACTTAAGCTTTGGTTTGGTACTGGGATATTTGATCTTCTCCATTGCCTCCCAGAAGTCACACATTTGACAAATATTTAGTAAGCACCTACTATGTGTTTAATGCTCTTGTAGACCATGAGGTAGTTTTAAAAGCATAAGCTGAATAATGGATAGCACCCTCAAAAAGCCACTGTCTGGGTCTTGATTATTTTTAACACTGTAAAGAAAACTTGCATTAAATCAAATCACAAATAACTCCGTTTACTTTCAAAATAAAGATAGTGAAGTTATCAACATATAATGCCTCTCTACACTTTCAGAT
>NW_012141080.1:4668287-4670505 GCF_000956105.1 Propithecus coquereli
GGTACTTGACTTTTTCACTCTCATTCTCTCATGAGTGTGTTGGGAACTACACTGGAGTATGCAATATTGTTGGTTTATAAATATAAGCTTATTTACACATAAGCTTATTATATAGACAAATATAAATGCCGGTGATGGCTTAGAAAGGTAAATGACTTGCTCAGGGTCATACCACCAGTAGACTTGGGAGCCAAGATTAATTACATATGACTTTGTGAAAGTTCCCATTAAAAATACTCACACACGTGCACGTGTGTGCACACACGTTCATTGCATACGTTATAGTTTAACAGCCATACATTCGTTGGATGTGTTACGGTTTAACTTCATTAATAACTTTTCCCGGGCTTAGGTCTTATTTTGCCAACTTGATATGTAGATTTAAAAGAGCAGTTGCCTGTCTTAGAATTCTGATTGTCCCGCAAAAAGTATTATATTATTGAAAACATGCTCAAACTCATCAATTAGAAGGCATTGCAATTAAAACAACAATAAGGCATTATTTCACACTGACCAGACTGGAAAAAAAAATGCAGTAATGTAGCAATCACAAGTATTGGCAAGGATACGGAGAGACAGGAAATTTTATACACTGCCGTTGGGAGTGTAAACCGATACAGCCATTTTGGAAGCTATTTTGGTGTTACCTAATAAAGTAGAATTTAACAACCGAAGCAGTTTCTTTCCAACGAACATGCCTTAGAGAAACCCTCGAGAGCTAGGAGAAGTTTAAGAATGCTTCTGGAGCATTATTTGCGATAGCAAAGCACTGAAGACTCCACAAAGGCCATCCACAGCAAAGTGGAGAAATCATTAGTGGAATACTAGATAGCAGTGAAAACGGATGAACTACCAGGACCTGCATCAGCATAGAGGGATCTCAGAAACAAAATGTGGAATTAAAAAAAAAAATTAGTTACATAGGAGAATATGTACAGTATAATTCAATTTATAGAAAGTTTAGAATGTAGGCAAAACTAAACATATTGTTTGAGGATATATGATAAAACTATAAAGGCAAGCAAGTAGATGAATAACACAGAATCTGAGCTAGGGCTGCCCCAGGTGTGTGGTGGGGAGGAGAAGAGAGTGATGTCATGGGGAGAGAAGCACAGGGGAAGTATGAAAGGAATGTTTCTTAAGCTAAGTGACAGGTACCTCAGTAGTCATCCTGTATATTATTATTTAAAGTGTACATAAATTACTTACTACGAACTCTTTTGTTATATGTGGCACATTGTATATAATTAAAGAATCTGCCTTCAAGATTACAAGTTTAAGAAATGCTCTAGTACCTTGAAACTGAATTAGGTGTCAGAGGCTTGGGTATTTTGTTTCTTCTTCTTAGCTTTAACCCACAGTGAGATTTTGCCTGATGAAAAAAATGCAAGTGTAATATTGCTCCCTCTCCCCTCTGACTCAAATTTCTCCATATTCCAATCCATCCTATGTGTTAGATGCATCTTCCAAAAACACAATCTTTGACATGCCACTCCTGTGCTCAAAAACATTCCATGGCTCCCTGTGACCTCCAGAACCAAACCCACACTTCTCATCCTGTCATTCTTTTTCCCAATGTACTCTCCAGCTCACTAATTTGTTCATTATTTCACTACATTTTCTTGTGTATACTTCTGTGGTCAGCCCCAGACGGGTAGCGGGGATGCAGCAGTGACCTGTGAACCCACGGCTTTCATCAGGCTCATCTGCTTGCTGTCCTTCCCACGCCATCTGCTCATTCTGGATCTCCAGTTGTACACACTCCACAGTCTCTACTTGTGTATCATTCACTCTTCTTGAAACATAAATTAACACACATTTTGCAGCTTAATGCAACAGACATTTATTATTCCATAGTTTCTGTAGGTCAGGAATCTGGTTACGACTTAACAGGGTCCTCTGCTTAGGGCCTTACAAGGTTGCAATCAGATATTGGCCAGGCTGCGTTCTGATCTGATAGCTTGACTGGGGAAGAATCTGCCTTCAAGATCACTCAGGTTACTGGCAGACTTCATTTCCTCGCAGCACTTTGACTCAGGGCCCTGGCTTCTTGCTGACTGCTGGATGGCAGCTGGAGGCAGCTCCCAGCTCCTAGAAGCCACTCCTAGTTCCTTACCACGTGGGCTCTTCCCCCATGGCAGCTAGCGTCAAGCCGGCATGAAGAGTCTCTAGAGCAAGCAGCAAGAAACCCATGAGAGTCTCTTGGCCAGAAGATCTA
>NW_012141080.1:4671935-4699332 GCF_000956105.1 Propithecus coquereli
TTATAGTTGCATAGAGTGACTCTCCTGTATGAATTTTTTAAAGAAACTTCAATATACTCTGCATTTGAAAGGGAAGAAATAATCGCCATAATCTTGAGGAATCTTTTAAATGCCCTCCCTTCCGGTTCTTCTGTGTTTCCCCACCTTTTCTGCAACAAATAGTGCTTCCTTGATTTTTCAGAACTCACCAAATATCTACTTTTCTTTCTTTTGTTCAAAATTTATACTCCATAATTGAAGTTCACCTCCCAAAAGATATTACTCAGTTCATCAAAGAGCTATGAAGTGATTTCTATTTGTTTCTTTTGCACATTTTCTGTGTTTGGAGGCATTGGGCTTAAAGGGTAGGGTACCAGTGTCCATTCTCCAAGAGGCAGGTGTCTTTCCATTTCAGTTTCTTTAAATGTATATGGTGAAGCTACTCAACCATGGAAGCAGGGACCACATGAAAATGCTGACTTGGGCATCTTAATCTTTTCTCAAGAATCCTCCCAAGGTTAGCTCTTCTGTGCCACCCCTACACACACTACCATTTGCTCACCTTTATATGTCTTTTTCCATCCCATTTTCACTCTGTGAATTATAATAGTTAGCTATTGCTGTGTAAGAAACAACCCCAAAATGCACTGATGGGTCTACAGGTTGCCTATGATGACCTTGCTCCACCCGTCTCATTCTGGAACTCAGGCTGAAGGCCGAGTGGTGAGTTAGAGCACATTCTTCCTATGATGCAGACTGGTAGCCTCCACTGTCTTGTTAAGGGCTAGACTCAGACTTAGTGTACTGTGGCGCTCTCATTGACCAAAGCCTGTTATGTGTCCAAGACTAACTTCAGATAAGGATTTTACACCTTCCACAGAGGTGAGAGGATGGAAAGTGAATATTTGCTGAACAGACTTTCTGTCTAGTCTTTTGGATTCGGTGGTAGAGGGGTGTTGGCACAAACACCAACCTCTAGCATTTGTGCCCTAAGTTTCAGCACTGCTACCAATGAGTTAAGGGTGCCCTGGCCCTGAGCTCATCATTTAGCAGGCTCACCTTTCATCCAGCCCTGAATTCACCAAGAAGGAAGTTCATGCAGCCCTGGGTCTGATTCCTTGCTTTGGAGCCACACCAGTTACAGTTCAATTCCAAACCCCTCCACTTCTCAGCTTTGGGACCTTGGACAATGAACTTAACCTTTCTGGGCTTTGGTTACTGAATCATTTAAATGGAAATGATTATATCCATGTTCATCCTTTTTACCTTCATTGAGACATTTTGGATAATTCCCCAGTTTATAGCTCTGGAATGCCATGTGTTGGCACTCTCTTTGACTGCATCATCCTAGCAGTCTCGGGGAAGCTGCCACTTTGCAGAGAATCTGTTGCTAGGGAATGTCAATGATGTGACTTTCAATTTAGTACATGCACAGGCGACCTTGTTTGGGCTTGTGCCATTGGTAATTCAGTTTCTAGATTTTACTTTGACAGAATGTATTCAAGTATGGTTTTTGCTATCTATCAATTGTGCCTTTACGGCCAAAGTTCTTCCAAATAACCAAGACTCGCTAATTAATATTTTCACAAGAACGTTTGTCACGTAAGTCCAAAATTCAAGGGAAAAAAATATACAGGCTTTGTTCTTGTAGTCACTTTATAATATATTTGGGCAACATCACTTTGACCACCTGCTTTAGAAAGTGCTTAGATACTGTCTGACCTTAACATAAGACAATATGCAATAATTAAGCTGTTGCTGATGCTTTTTTGCCTTTTTGACAATTAAAAATAATCTCAAACCACTGGAATAGTCTCTTGCTATTAAATTGTATATTTATCTATAAATATGTACACTAAATTATATATATGTGTGTATATATATGTATGTATACATATATACACACACACATACCAAATTGAAAAAGATAGATAGACACATAGATAGGTAGTTGTTATGAACCATGTGAAAGAAATTTATTCAGCCACGGTCATTTGGAAAAAGATCAATATGATACATCAACATTATAAGTAAATGAAAATGAACACAACCTCATGGTTTTTCTGAAAGCATGGTTTTCTGTGTGGCTTCCAGAATTGCACCTCTGACACCTGGAACATGTATTGTGTGCTACAGAATATCTGTCTGTGAACAGGTTTAATGGCGATGGTACTTCCCCGTGAATGCATATCACCTATAATGCTGTTATGGCTTTGTTGATTGTTAATACTACTTATGAGCTTTCTTGCTTTTCAGAAACCTCTACCACCAAAGAAGTAATAACAGTAGTAAGGTTATATCATTCCTCCTCTGCATTTTTTTCCCTTGCCCTTTTCATGGTTTTTTGTTTTGGTTTGGTTTGGTTGATTGGTTTTCTTTCTTTTTTCATATTGGCAGCCACCATCATGTTTGGTTTCTTATTTTTGGTCTGTTTTTCTTTCTGTTTCTATTTTTGGGGGCTGTTAAAAGTCCATTTAATGAATCAGTAATAATTATGAAGTTCTTCTTTGTGCATGTTATTTTACTAAGCACTGGGGATGAAAGGGCAGGTTTTGCTTTGTTCTTAGCTCACAACTTAGTCTAGAAGGTAGATATTTATATAAATTGCAGCATAGTGTGACAGAATCTGTCGGGAGTATGAGCATAGAATAAGAGTTGGGAGAGGGAGGTTGGGCAGGTTCCAAAGAGGAGGTGATATCTGAGCAAAGTTGAAGGGCAAACAGGCAAAGTCAGGAAGGGCCCCCAGCCTGCGGGTCACAGGAAGGGAGGGGTGTGGAATATTCTTTAAGGAATATAAACCAGTGGGTAGGAAGTAGCAGAACACTAGGCTGGTGAAGGAGAAAGACCTCAAGAGAGGTGCAGTGATTTGCGCTGGGAGCGTGGAGGTGGTATTACAGTTAAGAAAGGGAAGCCGGCCATGCAATCCCCAAATGTAAACGTGTGGAATTGGGAAGCTGACGTGATCACAGAGGTCATCTCTTTCTCTGTCCCATTACAGATGGAGAAATGGGCCAATTATTGAGTCTCTGCCTCTTCTTTGTTTAAGAAAACAAATACCATGTGCCTCGCAAAGTAGTTGTGAGAAATGAAATAAGGGAATAATATATTTAAATCTCTTAGAGTGATACCTGGAACAGTTACCACTCTTATGTTTCTCTTCTACTCAAAATGTGGCTGCTTTAAAGACTCACTGAAACCCAAGGAAAGTGTTTCCATTTCACTCCAAACCACAGACTTCCGTTCTCAATGTTAAAACCCTGGTGCCCATGAGGGAGTCTTCTGGATAATGCACAGTGTTTAAGGCACAACGGTGCTGAGTAGCGCGGTGCTTGCACTTATGTGTGTTCCTGCTTTCTCCACCAGACTGGAAGCTCTTTGAAAGCAAGGGTCACATTTGCTGTTTCCTTTGCCAACAGAGGGTTTCAATCAGTGCTGCGCACCAATTACAGATTGATTGCCTCTGTGATTCCAAATAAATAACACCTTTTTGGATCTGGGTGAGCTCATCAGAAACAAGGATGCCTGGCAGATGCCCAAAGGTGTTGGCCAGCTGCCCTGTCACGAACAAATCACCAAATGAAAGGACTGAACAAATGGCACAGAAATAATTTCTTCAGGATAAGCGCACTTTTCTACCACATTAGCTTTATCATCCAAAAGCTCTGGTATTAGTAAATGATAGAAGCAACTTTTGTGAGACTATCTAGTTTGCAGAATATATGGGGAATATTAACGTTAAAATTCAGCTTCATGAAGAATGCAGTGGTGAGAAAATGAGGAGAAAGAGCAGTCTTCTGTGAGTTTTCTAATTATTCATTTAATAATGCCATTCATGATGGCCTTCATTAGAATGAATTCTTCTCTTGGTAGCTTCTATGCCTCTCCCACCTTAAACATATCTTGTAATTTCCTTTGGTGGTCCCTGCCCACCCAGGTAGTAATTCCCGGTCATAAATCTAGATTAGTAGATATCTAAACGATACCTGTGAACTTTACCATATGACTTTAATCATTGAAAATCATCCATTAGCTATATTAAGAGTTGGTTTGGTGGTTTAAAAAAATTTTTTTTAATATAAGAGCTTTCTTGGTTATATTCTGATGTTAATTGCTGTTGTATATCCTTCGTGTGTGGGATATAACATCATATAGCAAATATTTTAAAAATATTTACAATTCTGATCTTATAAAGAAAAAAGTTACATATGGTCATTTGAACTAATTGCTAAAATGACACTACATTAATTAGATAATTAAGGGTCTTGAGCATGTGGCTATTGTATTCATTGGGCTGGAAGCCAACGTTTTCTATAGCTGAGAAAATGGGTTAGCATAATTCAAAATTCAATTGCTGTACCCTTTTTCATATGAATAGATAATACAGAATGAGTCTTAAATCTGGATTGGAAAAACTAACAGGAACTGGTTTTATTTTAATTGAGTTTTAAAGCACTTCTAGGCCATCTCATTGTCTTTATAGTTTTTAACCCTTTGCAGTCGTGACTGCCTGCCTGCTGGTCTTGCCATCGCACACATTAATGACTAGGATCTTTCTAGATTTATTGGAAACCTCTAGGAATATGTTCTTTACCAATAAATACCTTGAAGCATGAAACCAAAGTCTCTGTCCTTTCTGTTCCCTCCTCGTTGGGAACAGATGCTGCCCATGGATTGAAATATTTTATACCAGTACATTTTCTAGGTGCCTTAACTTATCAAGGTTATTTGTCAGGAAAATTATCTCTTGTAACACCAGGTTTCATACCTTTAGATGACAGGGCTTAATACAAAAGTTTTTCCCATACCAACTAGTAGCATAAGTTGATTTCATATCCTTTTATTTTATAAAGTTTTGCTTATCCAGTTTGTCATCCCCTATTTGAAATTAAAATGTGTGGTCTCAAGATGACCTTAAAGTAACTGACCCCCAAATCTAATCACTTCTAGCGTCTGTGAAAATCGACAAATATGTCAGGTGTAACTTAGGGCATCAAAACATTGTTTTAAATATTTCATTTGTAGGCAAGGCAAAGATCATTTTCGGGTTAGTCCTCCAAGAAGTAATGCTGGGTGCATGAACGTCTTTGGTTTCTGTGCTCTATAATCGGCACTCATTATCTATGGGTTTATGTGAGCAGAAAATGTACAGTTATATGTTCTGCATGAGTGAATTATTGATTGGATTTACGACCAGAAGAATGTTCCTAAGTGGTCAATACATGGCCAAAGTGTGTCAGGTGAAGGTAAAAATAAAGTAAGATCTATACTTTTGATAGCAATTGCTGTTGGGTTACGTTATGCTTGCCATTTGAGGTTACTATTGAATATAGATAAAAATGTTAATTATACTAACAGATGAAAATGTGGCATCCAAGCATATGCCTTATAAATAGGAAGTATCAATGTTTTCTTACATGTAGAGATTTATCTTTTTAAAAATTACATCCTTTGTATTAGCTAACATGGACTGGCTTGCCTTCATTCTCTATTGGTGTGTAAGTACAGTTTAAACATTTAGATACATTTAGCTTTATGGAAAACTCTATATACAATCCTTGTATTTCTAATTCTTTGTTGACCAATGACAGCTTCACAAAAATGTCACCCGTTCATCAGATATTGATTAGTAGCTCTGCTCCGTCACTTCTAGTAGGGTACTGATGACTCCCTGCTTAATAGTAAACTTGTTATTATATATAATTGGAGTTATTAGAAAGGTCTTTATCAAGTTGAGCCAAATCATGGCTCCCAGCTCCTTCCCCCACGGATCCTTATTCTGTCCCTTGATTGCAAAATGCCCCGGTATTTGCTACGTCAGTTACAAGAAGCCCTTCCACTGACATACTGGGAACCTACTGTGTGCCAGAGCTCTGCTACTTTTGGGGAGAAGGAGATGATGAAAAGAAGGGCTTTGTCCTTGAGATGTCACAGTCTTAAGCAGAGTGTCTACTGCATGTAATCAAGTGTACATTTAACCTACACAAGCTCAGCTTCTAGCGAGAGACACAGGAATTTACACCGTGCGGGTGATTTCTCCATCCTCCTCTCTGAGCAGAGCTCTTAAAGAAGATGGGAGTTAGGAGAAGTGAATCTTTTGTTCTTGAAGTCTTTGTCCTTAGTCGGAGCATCTTATAATGTAAAAGTGTTAAAGATGTGTGCCCTGTAATAACCTCGTCTAAAAACCTGGGCAAGCTGCTTTACCTGGTGGTTCAACCAAAAGAACAGGGCCGAGCTGGTGCTGGAGCAATGACTGGTTCTCTCGGTCCTCCTGAGAGAGGGCATAACTGGCCCCAGAGGACATTCTGGCATTTCAAGAGTAATTCTGACAATATTCAGGTCTGCTTCATGCACCAACTCTAGAGCCTAGCCTACTCGGTGTAAGATGAGATGCCACTGTAGCATCTTCAAAGGAATTTAGAATCACTTCTTACTGACTCCATCAAGAAGAGTTTTGTTTTTGTTTTATCTAAAGTAGAATACCCAGTCATTAAATGAAATGTGGATTATAGGTTTCATGGGAAGATGTACTTGGTGGCAGTTCCTCCAGAGGAGGCCGGGAAATGTCCAGGTCCCACTTCTTCCCAGGCTGAGCTTGACTCAGTGATAACTTAATGATAATGCAAGTGCCTTCAATGTCAAACCCTCAGGCGGGGGGAGGGGGGGGTGTTGGGGAGGAGTGGTCTGGCCCTGGAACCCTTGCCCTGAAGTGGTGTTGCTAATCCCTGGTTTTGAGTTAAGTGCTTTTGACATGCAAAATTGAGAGTCAAGGGCGAAGCTGCCTTTTAAATGCTCTTTCTGAAGAGTCCACTGCAGATGTAATGTAGCTCTCAGGTGAAGATCTTTATTAGAGCAAAGCTGGTTAGTGTTGCATGCCTGTTGGGGGAAATGTTCGAGGCATCCTCACATAACTGCTATGTGACATTGCTGAAGGTCCCCAGACTTCTTGCTCTCCAACAGTACAAGAAGGAAAATGCCCTTTCAGAAATGTTATCTAAGCTTTGCCATTCGCTATGGCCAAAAGCAGCTTGTCCCTTCCCTTCCTGGTCATAGTTTGTCATGATAAAGTTATTTGTGTGTTTATTTTATGTCTTCCACACTGGAGTGCAAGATCCACGAAGCCCAGGACCATGTCTGTCTCGATCATTTCTGCTTCCCCAACATTAATACGAGGTGTGTCATCATCATTGTCATCACCTTTATTATCATCATCACTATAGTTAATACTTGCTACCATATGCTGTGTGTCAGACACTGCAAGAAGGGTTTTAGGGGAATTATTCACAGCCATGGAGTCAAGAGCCAAATGTAAATTGGCCAAGAAGAAAGTATATGCATTTTGGAGTCCAAACACTTGAATCTATAACTCCACTCTGCTAATTTCCAGCCTTGGGATTTTGCACCACCTCCCTTAATCTCTCTTAGTTTACATTTCCTCCTCAGTAAAGCTGGAATAATAATTCCCATCCCCTGAGTTTGCAGTAAGGATTAAACACAAGGGTGGCTCTAAACCCTGCATACAATGGGAGCCCCATATAAGTGAAAGGAGGTGTTATTTTTATGTACGTTATAAAGTGTGAGTGTCAGGCATGCTGTGGAGTGAAAGAAGCCAGACACTTAACAGAGCACTTACTCTATGATACCATTTGGTAAAGGTCGAAAACAGCCAGGAATTCTCCACATGAGGAAAGTCCAGATAGCGGTTACCTTACCAGGGGATGGTGATCTTGAAGGGGCAGGAGGGAGCCTTCTGGAGCCCTGGGAATGTTCCACACATTGATCTGGTGACACGATCACATGTGTATGTGTACATCATACCCAGAAATTCAAGTTCATTAAGCCGTACACTAAATATTTGTGCACTTCCGTACATGTAAGCAATACCTCAAAAAAATTTTCCATTCTTTGAGAGAATTTTCCTCCTGCCTCAGTCAGAGCAGACAGTGGGTTTCTGCAACCACTGAGGTGCCCGAGGGCCGGGGGATAAAAGTACAGGAAGGCTATGTGACCGTCTGGCCTACTTCCTGGTGCTGCTGAGGCCTCTGCCCCGGCCTGTTCAAAGGCAGTTACGGATCTGTTACTCAAAACCTGAACCTAAAAAGCAATTCTTCAGACATGTCCATGTGAACTAAATATAGCGTCAGATTTACAAGACTGTGGTTCTGACCACCCCGGGGCTATTTCTGACCATAGGGACAGCTTAAATGGTGTGGCCCATAAAAAGTAATCTGCAAACTCAGGCCAAATGTTGATCTATTTAGGGCCAAGAGGAGACCAGGCCTTGGCAGCCATTCTCCCTGAGATGGGATCTCAAGCTGAATGGAGACCATTGCCCCGGCTGCCAGCCAAAAGGCTGGGCATCCCTTACTCTGGCTCTTCAGGGGTCAGCCTCCTAGTCGTGGGTTGACCAACTCGCCAAAGCTGGATCCACCGATGGGCCCCCAACTGGACTTTTGCTGGCCAGGGGGACTTAGCATTAAGTTAGGCAAAACCCAGGCTCCCAGGAGGCTCCCTGTGTCCTACCTTCTTCCTTTCTCTTCTTCCTTATCGTGGTCCTACCAGGACCCCTTGACTCAACTAGCACCCTCTCTGAAGTCACTTGACAGCACAATCTCTTTTTCTGCCTGGCTCTTGCTTGGCTCCCTCCCCAGAGGCCTGGTTCCTGTCATAGCCCATGTATCCCCCCAGACACGGACAGATTCCCAATTATCATGGTACACGTTGGTCTGATTCCACGGGCTCTGCATTGTCACTCACCTCCTGGGATCTCTTACTGTCTTGTGCTCCCATCCAAGCTGCAGATCTTCTGTCCTCTCAGGAGATGTGGTCCCCCCTGCTGCCCCCATGGAATAATCGCTCCAGGTAACCTGAAGCAAGATGAGGCTCTCCAAGCCTTAGTTTCCTTGTTTGTAAAATGAGGATGTAAGGCTAGATTTCTCGTTCCTCATTTAGTTCTGTTTTCCTAGTTGAATTCTATTTATTACTTTAGTACCTGCCATCTGCCAGTGGCTGTTTTAGATGCTGTTTTTCTCATTATCTAATTTGATTCCTCAACAATCTTGCAATATACACATTATCTCCATTTTAGAAAAGAGAAAACGGTGACTCAGAAGGATTAAGAAACTTGCTCAACATGACCAAGTTAGAATCCTAATATTAGTAATAATGAATATTTATTAAGAGCCTATTGCATGTTTGGGATCTTGCTAAATCTTTCTTATAGATAATCTAATTTCATCTTTACCATACGGTTTGATGAAAATTTCATTATCATTTCTTTGAGACAGGGGAATTGTGATTTAGAAAGGTCAAGTAATGTTCCCAACATCATCTATCTGTAATTGGTGGAGCCTTAATTTCAGACTCGGGTTTGTTTGAGTCAGAAGTCCTGCCATTATTACCATATACTACATTGTATCCCTTCATATCCTGGGTGGAAAAATCCATTCCTGCCCTTTTTTGACCCTACAAGACATTATTCCAAGATTTTATAGCATCTGGACTTGAAAGTTCCTACTAAATCACTAGATAATCCAACTATTTGATAATGGCATGATATAGTTAGTATTCTTTTAAAAAAATGTATAACATTTCAGAGAAACCAAATAAAAAAGGAGCATAACTCTGATAAGAATTTTTTTTTTTTAAACACAGCAACTCTTGTATAGAGTTTTATCATCATCCTATTCAAAATTGATTCCAGAGTTGCAGGAATCTTTCAAGATAAGTGTCTTATTGATTATCCTGAAAACGAGATCTCTTGGCATCCAGAGATTCTCTCACTGCCCTCCCCTGATCACCGTAACAGAGATGTTGATCAGAAGAAATGTACTTTCTTTGGCGTTCGACCCGCCGGGCATTTGGAGACATTGGGTCTGGGAGTAGAGGCAGTGGAGTGTCCCAGACAGAGAGGTGCTTGCTTATGGCTGTCATCTTGTCTTTGAGGAGCTGGATACAGACATTCATTGGTCAGCTAATACAGTCTTGAACTATTTTATAATCCTTGCGCCAGGACTTTTCCCTGGTAGATGTGCACAGCATCCCAATGAATGAATGCCAATTCCTTGCTGTCAGGAAACATTAAGTCTCTTAAGTGACATCCTTTTTCTGCATGTTTACTTATGGTTATGTAAATCAAGCGGGCCTCCCTCTTGGAAATGACTGGAGTGTTTACAAAGGACTTAACCTGCTCTTTTGCAGTTGTGGCATATAGATAAAATACAAATACGACCCTGCAATTCAGTTCGGCATTGTGAAGCTGTGTCTGCTCCCTGGGTGGCCATCATAGCACTGCTCTGTGGTTCTAACCCTGGTGTTCCTGCTGGCAGGCCTTGTGCGGGTGCAGGGAGGGTTAGTATCAGCAAGGTAAATGGATGAATGGAAAGTTTCCCTTGGGTGGCTCCATTGCTCCAGGTGAAGCCCTTGAAATACTCTCTTGCTGACAATAGCCTCAAACTTGAACAGGTTGTAGCATTTGGCACACAGAAGGAGATCTGACTCACGGTTTTTGGGTGCAGATAATGGGGATTCAGGCCATTGCATTAAATTACCAGCCTGATATCTTGAGGCTGCCACTGGTGAAGTGCTTAGTTTATATCCCAGGGGGAACAGGATGGGGCTATTCTGTATCCAGATGAGCTTTGCTTTCAGGAAGGTTTTGCTCAGCAGCAAAATCCGCTCTTTTTTGGATGCTGAAATTTATTTTTGAAGTGGCCTCATAACTTGCTTGAAGCAAATCATGAACAGGAGTGAAACACTCTAATTACTAGAATTGTAGAACTTACAGAAGCTACCTGAAGGACTAGTTAGTCCATTTTTTCTAGAGGAGGACACTAAAGCTCAGAGAACGTGAGGCCAGTCAGCCCCATGAGTCCTTGTCTAGTGTTCTTTTCTGTTGAGGTGTCCTGGGTATCTCTTAATGCTTTTAACATCTACTAAGAGTATGTCACTTGTTCATTTAGTATAGCTTTATTGAACACCTATTATGTACCAGACAGTGGGCAAGGTGCTGGAATAAAGAGGTAAATCTGGAATGGTACCTGTGTAGAAGCAAAGATTTCCCTGTGGTGGTGGTGGTGGTGGTGGTGGTGGTGTGATGATGGTGATGACAGTGATGGTGGCAGAGGAGGAAGAAGAGAACCTTGGCCTTCTCATGAAGAAATGACCTCTCCCTCCTTTGTTTCCTGTCTGTTCTGTTTAGCAGCCACTGTGCAAAGACTCTTTCTGGGAACACGGCCACCATACAAGTAAATGAGGCATTTACTTCATCTGACCCAGCCACCTTATTTTGACCTTGTCAGCTACCTATGGATTCTCCCACCCTTGTACCTATATCTCCCCCAACTAATTATATTTTAGCACTCAAGTTTTGGCAATATTGAGTGTAGTATTTCACTTGGAACCCAGGGAGCATATAGATGATTCTTTCCTCTTTCTTAGAATTTCATTTTGTGGTCAATGCCAAGGAGGGAACAGAGAGAGAAAGGTAGAGGGGGAAAAAACAAAACAGAAAAGCAAAAACAAAGAACTTTTCAGGCCATTCTTTATTGGTCTTCCTTGATGGGGAACACACGGCAGGTCCCCCAATTCACCCAGTTGTGATTCGACTGACAGTCATTTCTGCTTGTTGGTATCCTTGGGATTGTCATGATGTTCTCCTCCACTAGCTCCATGTGGCCATCTGCCCTATCCCGCCCCCCTTTCCTCACCATCTCCCCAGTTCCCCTGCCCATGGCACACAAGAGCCCACCTGGGCAGAACCTGCCACTCTTCAGTACAGCCCCCATTTTGACCCTCCCTAGGGCCCCTGATGACTGCAGAGAAGCCACAGTGGAGAAGCGATTGCTTAAGCGTTGGTTTCTGGTAAGGACATAAAGATAACCCATAATTGGATGATAAAGTGCCCTGATTTCCTGTAAAAATACAGACTTGTGAGGTAAAAATGGAACTTACAGTGTATGACTCTTTACTATCTTTTGGCTTCCTCGCCTTTAACTGTTTCATAACTTTTCTACCTTTTTTTTTCTTTCTTTCTTCTTTCTGTAGAAGGAGAAACATGGGCCATTTACCTATGATGCTACTTTTTAGCTGGAAGGTGAGAAAAGATGGAAATCTCTGGGGGAAGAGAGTCTTTCCTTAAGGAGTTGATATTTGTTGGAATTTCCCAAGAGGATTTCACTGTTAGTGACAGTAATTCTTCTACTCTACCTGAAGTCTTTGGTCCTTCAGTAAATTTTGTGCTGATAGGCCTAGGTTTACAGAGATAGATAAACTATGATTCCTGACCTTAAGGAGATAAATGCACGTAGGAAAATAGCTAGCCATGCCTGGTAGACAACAGGCATTCAGGTGAGGACTATTGAAGGAATTACGTGTGTTGAATACTCTCATAAGAGGAATATTAAGGTGTTATTCTGTTATACAAAACAGACCCAAGATGGCAGTGCTGGTCAAAGAAGGGTGCCAGGAGTACCCTTCAACTCTAGTATTATTTGAGTTGCTCACGGAAGAATAAATAAAATTATCTCAGTTGGGGAAGAGGGGGAGGGTTTTTAGGGAGCAGACTAGACAAGGAAAATTGAAAACACACAGTATATTTCTTGATAAATTGTAGCAGTAGGTGTTGAGGAGACATAACCAAGTTCTCCTGAAGTTCGTGTGTTAAGACAGAGAGAAATGTCTTGTAATTAAGTAAAACTGTTTTGAAATTCCGGGCCTTGGGAGAGAGTAAGGATGGAGAGGACACATTTTAGACGATGCTTACACGAAGGTATACAAGGTCAAGTAGAGGGTTCAGTACCACTTCTGGTAGGTTTCATTTGTGGGACCTGATTCCCAGCAGATCCTGGTGGAAGCTTCAAAATGGGAGGCTGCCTGGGAGGGTCACAGGGAAATGGTTAAGAACTCGAACTCTGGAGTGTACACGGCACCAGTTCCTGCACCTGACACTTAACATTCCGGAAATGCGAGTTTCTGCTTGTGTGAAGGGGAATGACATGGCACCTGCTCACATCAGCCGAGATGCTCTGGGCTATGTATGCAAGAAACCCAACCGGCAGTGGCTCTGACAGTCTGAAAATGTGTTCTGTCACCTAGTCTGATACACAGAAGTAGGGCGGTCAGAGAGGTGACATGTCATGACCTGGCCCCGCTTCTCTGAGATTCTCTGTGAGCTTTTTCCTCAGTCTGGGTCTCTTCTCTTCTTCATTTTCTTCAAGATGGCTGCAGCACTTGCAGAAATCCTAACCAGGCAGCATAGTGCTAGAGGAAACAGACAACTTCTCTTCTTGTGTGTCTCTGTCGTAAACAAGAGAATCTTTCCTTTCCCTAAAGCTCCTCAACACACTTATCCTGACATCTCATTGGCCAGAGTTGTGTCAAATGCCCATATCTAAATAGTCTCTCGTGAAGCATCTGGAACCACCATGACCGGGGGCTTAGACCACTGCACGGTGACAGCCCAGTACACACCGGTCACTTTAGGAAGGCCCGTCTGCAGCAGCCAGCACAGAGGCTCTTCCTCACACCCTCCACTCCCTGCATTCCCCACCTCTGACATTTCTCTCCATCACCTGGAGTCCCGGTTTACGGTCCTTATCAGTAGACTGTGGTATAGTAGGCAGATACCAAATCTGACATCAGTCAATTGGGTTTTGGATTCAGGGCACCACCATTTATCATCTCTGTGACCTTAGGTGAATTGCTTGAGTTCTCCGAGTCTCAGTTTACCAAGCCATAAAGTGGGGATGACCAGATTAGTGTTTTCTGTTGTGGACGGGATAGACAGAAATAACTAATGCAGAGCACCTGATTCAATAACTGTGCCCTAGAGATGGAAGCCGAACTACTGCATTGTGCAGGGTCGGCTGGAGCTATTTACCTTGTGCAGTGCTAGTTGGTGATAAAACTGAGAGAAGAGTTAACTGGACAAAAGGCACTTTGCGCAGCCTCTGTGAGCTAGCTACCTGCACTGCCTCTAGTTTTCTAGCACACAAACACTGACCACTCACTGTACAAACGCGCTCAAGTGACTATAACCACGAGTGTTTGTAACAATGCGCCTATTGACTTCTTATTTCAATAGATATCCAGATTTATTATCCCTCAAGGTAAGCATCGATTTTACCTTTGTCTCAGTCAATATTTACCTCTGAGGTCAATACTTGTGGATATTCACCTCAGCTGCAGTCAATATCCATTTCGTATTACAATATATGATGTACATATGTGAAAATAACACCCTGGCATAAAAAAGGTCTGGTATTCAAGGAAGCTTCTTGCAAAATGGATGTATTTTTGTTCCTTTTTTTTTTTTTTTGGTTTGTTTTTACTGTATCACCATTTACAGGTCAGATTCTATTTCACTAAATAGAAAATGTGTGTTTTCTGCTAATAGCTGGAGTTTGGGAAAGAATAGCATTATATCAAATAAATATTCAAGCCATCCCTTAATAATATTGGACTCAATATAAGTTCTAGAGAGTTTCTGAATTAAATTTTAGCCTTAAGAATATACACATACATGCAGATTCTGAATATGACGAGAATGGCAGCATTGATGTAGTAAGGATGCAGGGTTATTTCTCCAGTCCTTGGATTCTCAGGGAATCAGGTGGCTGAAGCCAGAGGAGGAAGATGAGCAGGGGAGAAAGAAGCATCAGTGGAATTCTTCTTTTTATTAACCATTATTATAGTCAGAGTTGGAAAACGAGGCCTGGCATGTCACGGCAGGCTGGGACTGGAGCCCAGGTGTATGAATTAGGAATTACGCTTGGCTGCTGGTAACAAGGACCCAGCCATGGGGGTGAATTTTTTTCACATAAAAGAGCAGAAATAAACCATCTAGGGCTGGTGTAGCCACTCCACAGTCATCAGCGACCAGGTTCCTTTTGTCTTTCTGCTCTGTGACACCGCTTCCGTCTTCAGGGTAACCCCGCTGGTCCAGAACCACCAGGCAGCATGAAGGTGCAAAGATTGAGAGGGTGCTCACCTCCTCCCTTTCAAGGAGCCTTCTAAGAAGCCCGCTTAACACTCCCGCTCCCTGCTCAGTGGTCATGATTCAGTTGTTTAACCACAGATGGCTGCCAGGGAGGCCGGGAAGTGCAGCCTTCAGTTTTGGCACCTTGTGCCTAGGTAAATATAGAAGCTCTGTCGCCAAGGGAGAAGGGAAAATGAATATTCAGGACCCACTGGGAGTTCGCACCACACCAAGCCTTGTTCTTCCCCTGGACGGTATTCTGATTCTTTTGAGGATCACTTGATTTTTTTTTTTTATTGTTGTAACTAAAGTTTTTTCTATCCAGATCTTTCCCCATCAAACTTTACCCCATTTTCCTTTGGGATGCGCCTGCCTCCCTCTCTGTGGTGGGCATGGGACTGTTGATCACAGAACCACAACCACTACCACCAACTATAGAGGTCTGACCACTCACAGTCCCTGACTCCTAGCCACAGTGCCAGATGGAGGAGTGAGCTTATATAAAACCAGGACACTCTGAGTCCTTCCAGGGACTTTGCCGCTCCAGTTGATGGGGGAGGCTTTTGCATGCCTTCACCCTACACCGCTAAGCCAGCGACCCTGCAGCTCAGCAGCATCCTCCCAGGATACACAAGGAAAGCTGCCCGTTGCAGAAAAAAAATGAGACTGACACACACAGAGAATCGGAGAGGAGCAGAGATGAAACAAAGACAGAGCCAGTAAGAGCGAAAGCTGAGGACATCCTAGGAGGCCTTGGGTCAGTTGGCCCATACATTTCTGAGCTGCAAACAAACAAAAATGATCTTTGGGTTTCTTCCCCTAGCAATTGGAACTGGAAATGGATGACCTTGGTTTGCGTCTGAGTCCCACCATCACCAGATCCAGCTTGTTTAATCAGAAGCACTATATAAGTCTCAGTTTCTTCTCCTACCAAATTGGAAAATATCAATGTGAGGATGAAATGCGATAATGTTTATAACATCCCCAGCAAGAGCATTATAAAGTCACTTCTCAACTTCTCCTTCCCTTGGCTTATTAACGCCCATCCTTTAACCTGTCCTCAGCTTTATCTCTTGGAATCCTTTGGGCATTTTTAACCCCATATATGAAGCAACGCATGTGCATGAGTGTGTACATCCATTCGTATTGCCCTATGCAGTGTTGCAAAGTCAGTTCCTGAGATTTCCCTAGACCCTTGTTTTCAGCAATCCTCTTCCGCGGCAAAACACAAATCAGCTCATACTCCTGCATTTGCTGCAACAAAATCTGACCTCTCTCTGTATTACCTGACTCTTACAAAGAAGGCTGAAGATGATCCCGCAGTTGTCCTTTTATCTCTTGGCTTGTTTGTGCCAGTTGGCACACAGCTTACCCTGACCAGTTTGCTTTCCATGGTACAAAACCCATAAGAAAAGTCTAAATCCTCAGCTTGCTGCAACTCAGATGACATCTCCATGGCATTCTCACCTTCCTTCCTCATTGTTTCTGGAAGGGGCTAATATTCCTGGCGCAGTCCTGTGTCTACATTTAAAGGAACTTTGGACATCACATGGGCAGATTGGGATCTCATACGTTGTCATGGGCACATCTGGCTCCTTTGTCCCCTTTTAGAACCCATAGGCTGCTTCCAACTTGGCACTAACTTATTTAAGTTTTTATTTATTTATTTAGCATTCAGAGAACTCTACAGCCTCAGTCCCTTGGGATGTAAATTAAAGCAATTTCATTTTTATAGTTTCTCTGTTTCAAATCCCTCATTGTTTATTTAAATAGCAGCCTATGCATATTGCAAGTAAGGAATTATAATTAAGAGAACCAGAAGGGTCGGTCTCTCAGGGAAGCAGCGATTTCCTTTCACAATAACCCCATCCTCACTGTGGAAAGCTTGTGGAAAAGGGACATGGCCCAGGGAAGCAGAGTTGTTCGGGGAAGGAACGCTTTGTCAAGATGCTTGGGGGCCCTCGCTGGATGCTGTCGCGCAGAGGGGGTTGCCGCGATGGAGGCAGTCGCAGGAGAAAACATTGCAAACCTTGCAAAAGCAGCCACTGAGGATGGGTAGACACGTACTCAAAGCCAACAGCCACTGCCGAGATAGATTTGGAGTCAGATATCGTACTCCCAGCAGAAGGTCCGGCAGTAATGGGATGAGGGAAGCAGCAAGGACAGTAGCAACTGGAAATGCTTCCTCTCCTCTTTGCTGAAACTGAAGCCAAAGCCTATTTTCCTTGCTCATATCTGAGGGTTTTGTTGTTGTTTCAGTCCTCCCGGCTAGTGGCCACAAGACTCCTGTCTCCCTCCAGCACGTGGCATGCAACTTCGGTTGGGACCATGCATTGATTGAGGACATGCCATGTCTTTGCAACAGACATGTTCACTCATGACTTCACATGGCTGTGTACAGGCTGCATGTCTCAACAGTGAGGTCCTCAATCTCTACCTTCCCCTGCACCATGTACCTGTCAAAGGTAAACACTGTCCTTAACACAGAGCAAGCAGGACCACCTGCCTCTCACTTGCACAATGAGGATGTCTTGACGTGTGAGCCATACTCAGAACTTCTCTGGAATGGCTGCACAGGTAGCTGCTGTCAGAAACCTGCACTCAGTACATGTATACACTGTGTGTTGGTCAAATCAAGGTAATTAGCATATCCATCATCACAAACATTTATCATTTCTTTGTGGCAAGAACATTCAGAATCCTCTCTTCTAGCTATTTTGAAACATGCAATGCATTATTATTAACTATATTCACCTTTCTGTACAATAGAACATGAGAATTTATTCCTCCTATCTAAAGTGTCAACTAAAAATAAAATTAAAAATGAGAAAAGAAACCTGAACTCAGTAGAGTAGGAAAGAACTTCAGCGTTCAGAGGGGTAAAATGTATCCTCAGTGTGGCAAGAATACTAAATGGTAGGAATAGGAGTAGTTTTACATTCTTTGTTCTTTCTTCTCATTTTTGTGTGTTCAAATTTTTATAATCATATATGACATGGATATATATATATATACTATACACAACCAATAAGCTTTATTTTTAATGTAAAAGTAGAATATAAAACAAAAGATGATGTCTACAGGCTCCCTGTAGAGTGAGTACTTTGGATTCACCACCTTTATTTATTCATTTTTAATAAATATGTTTTGAGATCCTACCTGGCCAGGCTCTGCGCTGGGCCTGGGTCTGCAGTGGTTACCTGTCAAGATCTTGGCCCTTCAAGGGCATATAATGTGGGGGGGGAAGGTGTGCACTAATGAAGGTGTAGTCAAGGTTACAGTGGGGTAATGTGGGGCGCTATGGAAATCCACAGCACGAACAGCCAGCCCAGCCTCAGTTGGGCTCATCCTGGGTGCTAAGGTGGCTTCCAAGAATGGGGTTGGTGGGACATGAAGGATGCTCAAGGATCAGCCAGCTGAAGTGCAGGAGACCCAGACATATGGAACTGGTTGACGTCAGGACCCCTTATGGGGAGGAAGCATGGACCATGTCATTAGAGGCCAGCAGGAAGAGTCAGTTAAGATGTAAACAGAGCCTCGCGGAAAGTAAGATAAACCCTGCTTCATTACATGGGTGAAGGGAGGAGTATGGTGAGTGCACACCCAGGAAAGTAAAATCATAGAATCAGCAGGGGTTCAGCTGCTCTGATCTTTCTACTCTGATCTCAGCAGTGATGAGGGCTGGTTGTGAGGGGTGAGGATCTCTCTCTCTCTCGCTCTCTCTCTCTCTCTCACGCACACACACAGTCTGCCAGATCTCCAAAGCACCCCCGACACCCACTACACCTTCCTTGATAAACATGCAGTCTAAGTAACAACCGTGTTCTGGCTATACAGATGCAGTTTAGACAAATCCCTTGAGCCCCGAGCATGCCATCCTCTTCCCACCCAACTGCTGCTGCCCGACTCTCTTCCGCATGGAAGTTCTGGAGTGACCAGATGGGTCCAGGTGCTTACAGTCTGGAAGCTACTGTCTGTGGAAAATGCTCCTAACCTAATGCTTTTTTTAATTTTAATCAGTACAGGCCTTTATAGAGGGAAAACAGCTTGGCAAGCATGCAGTAGGGCAGATCCGGAGTCCCCATGAGGTCTTGTGACATGCATGGGACCTGTTTCCATTACTTTCTCAATGTCAGTCAACCAATCAGTTAAACAGATACTACTAGCACCTACTGTGTGCCAGGCACTGTACTTGAGGCCATATACACTGCTGATTTACGTATTTGGATTCTGTGGTTGCTTTTCACACTTTGCCGTCCTTTTGTAGGCAATGCTTGCCTGCATTAGTTGGGGAAAGGAGGAGCTTTTATGCCTCGCCATTTTCTGAGCAAAACCTCTAGTTCATCATCACGCATTTGTGGCCCCCCACCCCACCCCGCCGTACACGTTGCATTCTTCTTTCAGAAACAATGCTGGTGACCTGCTTTAAGAAAAGTTGAAAAGCCAGCACTTAGATTTTTCTGGAAACCTTCAAATTAACCTCATTAGGCTTGCTTTATTTATTTTTTTTCTTTCATCTCTCATGCTTTTATGCTTTCTAAACCCCTCACTTGTGGTGTTATAGTGATCTTCTGTAGCATGACTTGATAGTCAATACTTGTTTAATAGGAATCACAATATATGAGTTTATAATATATATTTTTCCATGAATATACTGAATGTTTGCCAAGCTCCCCCCGCTTTTTTTTTCTTTTTTAAATTCAGAAATTTCTAGTTGTGTTTATTCCCCTCGTCAGCATACTTTATCATATCAAAGCCTTTTCAGACACTGTAAAACTACTGAGTTATGTTTGGGTCATGTTTTGCGGTATGCCCTTTAATACTGTAGCTTTAGAAATGCAATTTTCAGCCTCTGCTTATTAGAATATGATAAAGTATTCCTGGTCTATGTCCAGCTCCACTAATCTCCAGACTGCGCTTCATGAATTAAGCATGAAGATTTTAGTCAATGTGCTTTCAAAGACCAATGTTTAGGGAATCATGGATTTTCTACAAGCTGAGGGAGAAATCTATAATAGGAGGAACTGATTTTCAAACATCATATTCTCAAGAAGAAATGACCAGTTCTGGCCCAGAAACAGAAAATATGTCACTATCAGAATATTCTAGAACCAGTTAAAACCACATTGTGCTGTTTGGTTTATTAAAGGGATGGTGTTTTAAAATGTGTAAGAGTGTCTGTCACGTGGGAGGATTTCAAATGACTGCTTGTTTTGGAAAGCTCATGTAGATTGGGTTAAAATCGAGAGGGGAATGCAAATTGAATTTATAAGGTATTATTAACTTCTCCTCTTCCCCCTCCCTGCCCCATGTGCATTTTGGTTCATTTTGCTCTGATATGATTCAGCGAATAGCCAGAGATCTCTCACCAGGGTGAGAGAGCTCACTGGGGGAGAGACTGTGAGGACCCATGCATACCTTAACTAGGGCATCCCAGACACCAACGTGTCTCCTGGTTTGGTGCATTTTATGGCAATTGGCAGGCAAACATTCTGAAAAGTCTCCTTTCAAAATCACAGCACTGGATGCAGTGGAGGCATCTCCACTGCAAAAGTGCTACTATCCCAGTGACCAGGCATACCTAGAAAGGGTACCAGGAGCCTTTTCATTGGGGTCAGCCCCTAGAGCCTTGGCTTCCCTGCTTGGTGAGACAATGTCTGGCCTCCTCTTAGCTTTCTAATAGTAGGTGCCTTTCAGTGAGCATCTCCTCTGTGCCTGGTGCTATACTAAGCACCTGACAGTAGTAGCTCACTCAAATCCCCGTTTCTCAACAGGGAAACTGAGACACAGGGAGTTTCAGCGACTTGCTTAGGCAACTAGCAGGTAGCACAGTCAGTACTGAGGCCATGACTTTTGGACGCCTCTATCTGAACAACCAAACCACATTTTGGGGCTTATGTTCCTTATCTGGTAGGTGTCAGATAAGAATGTGGGCACCTGCTAAAGCTGCTCTCAGCTGGACTGTGGAGGTTGCTGATGGGGGCTGTCCTCCCCTCCTCCAATTCTGGGGTTAAGGCAGAAATGTAAATCATCTCCAACAAGGGGGCTGCTTCTTGAACGTTTCCCTTTTGAGGAAGACAGGAAAATTCTCAGCTCTTCTCACTTTACCTGTGAACCTACAGGATCTCTCAGGGGCTTTAAATTAATCAATCCGCAGACATTGAACTGAATCTCTACATTGAGCTTGAGATTCTGCAAAGTGCTTTACATGGGGAGGAAACGGAAAGGCCGGCCACCCTTCCCTCGCCACAGCCCAAGGCTGGGGAATAGCCTTGTCCATTCAGTCTCTCAGCCCCTCCGATTGGTGTTTGTCACTAAGCTGGCCCTGTGGACGGCCCTGGTCATGAGTAGACACAGCCTCAGGAGGGGAACATTCCTCTCATTTCCAGACCTCACTATTTAATTGTTCCTGACTTGGCTTTAGGAGAAATGCAGTGAAACCTAACCCTGCCAGTCACCATTCGCTCCTGAGTGTCAGCGCGGCCCCTGGAGAGATCGGTGTACGCTGGCACATCCCCAGACACGCCGGGTTTAGGAAGTGGAGTGGCAGCAATGGAGGGAGGAGAAATGAGGCCCCAAAGTGACCGGGGGTGCTGAAGAGAGTTTTAGTTTCTGGACTCTGGGTCTCGCCAAAGTGCTCTGGAAATAGGATCCGTCTTGGAAAAGGACAGACAGCTTTCTAAGTGGCAGTGGCTGGACCACACCCTATTTAGGACTCAAAGGTGCTGTGGGGGTCACCTGTAGGTTAATGTAAATATGAGAAGTGGGCCAAGTGAAGACTCAGAATACTTGAGGGGGAGCCCCAGATAAGGAAAGGAGCCCCCAGCTCTAGCCCTTTGTTGGCTTGCATTGTTTTATCTCTCTCTCTTTTCCCAGAAGAGCAGCGGGGGGCAGGGGGGAGTTGCTTTAGAAGAGAAATGAAGACTTGAATTTTTACATGGAGCCATCTGCATTTTAAATATTGGCCACCAATTCAGTTTTTTTCCCCGACCCTTCGTGAGCCAAGCATCCATGCCTGTGGCGTGGAGGGCAGGGGCAGGGCGCCAGCATGGGGCTTCCCTAGGGGCCAGCATCTTCGTTTTGTGGAGCTGTGGTCCAGACAGGCGAAGGAGCAATCTTTTGACCGCACAGCTAGCCAATGGAAGGACTGAGAATAGAATTTTCTGGACTCATCGGTAAACCCTGGTAGCTGACGAAACTACTCTACAGCTACAGCAGGACAATGGGGTGGTAAAAGCACGAGCTCCAAACAAAGGGCACTGGAGGAATTCTAGATCTGACTTCTCTGAACAGCCACCTCAGGAGTGTTCAGTCCTTTGAACCAGAAGTCTAAAACAGATCCAGAGGTCACTGCGGGGGTGACTCCAGCCTGGAGGCCTCCGCCCAAGGTGGCAGGGAGAAGCCTGCATGACCCTGTGGCCATCTCAGTCATAGCAGGGGCATCTGTAGCTTTGGACATTACCTGAGAATGGCCTTTACCATCCCTCTGTCACCTACACACTTGGCCTCATTTGGATTCCACGAAATACCTGCAAAGAAGGGGATGTGAGGACCCTGATTTTACAAATATGGCCCCCAGGACTCATGGAGTGTAAGTGACAGCCGGTCACAGGGTTCCTGCACAGCAGGGATGGAGAGGCACATCCAGGTTGACCTCTCTCTGACTCAAATAGAACTTCTTCATCACCAGGGCTCCTTCCTTCTTCAGTGCTACCTGCCTCATTTCATTCACCTGGAAGGGGGCTGGGCCCCTCTTTGCCTCTTTGGGTATCTGTGAAAGGAAAGTTGGAGGCAGATCAGGGGAAGCACCCCAGCTCAGCTCAGGGTGTCTCTTCCTGGAAGGAAAGGGGAAGGACAGGAGAGGCTCGGGGGTAACTGTGTTGCCTTCCTTGACTGGGAACTAGGCATTGCCCAGCAGAGAGGAGGAAAACCAATAAGGAGAATAGAATATATTATCTCCAAGCAATTACCCACACTCCCTCCCTCCTCCACCTTCCAAATTGTAAGTTCTTTTTATATAAGCACTTTCCATTAAAGGGGAAGAAATAGCTTTATCCATGGTGTAAAATATATACTTCCTAATGTAAATGAAGAAGCTATTAATACTGTAATAAGAACGCGGTAGTATATTAATTGATGGGAATTGCAGAGTGGAATATTCATAATCAGCAGCAGTCTTTTCTTTGGAAGGAACAAAGGATTAAGTTAGGGAGACAGTAATGGTATTGTTAGCAGGCTATTTCAATGATTTTCTCTGCGGAAGAGTAGAGAAAGGTGAAATTCCGGCTGGGAATATTAGACTATGCAGATCTCTACTCAGGGTTGTTCAGCTCTGTTTAAACTGCCGAGCTATACTTTGCCTTATGATCCAATTGTTTTATTAGAGAGATCATCGCGTGTTTCATTTTGCTATAGTAATAGTGCAGTGTCTGTCTGACAATAAATTATAGAGTCAGGCAAACAATGGTTTTGTATTTGGGATACAATGAAATATCTTATTAAAATGCAGGCTTCCTTAGGTTCCTGGAATTAGAGTCTTATTTTAAAATAATTCCATTGGGCTTAATACACTGTTTTGAACTAATCACACGAACAGAATCACTCTTTTGTCAGAGTGTAGAGGACTATGCGAGTTACCTGTTTCTTTACTATCTTCCCATTCATATTTTATCCTCATGCTCTCTTCTGAATAGATCTTATTGGCTCATCCACGAAAGGCACAGTGCTAGTGGCATCATCCCTCTGCATGCAGGAGGTAAACTGAGAACTAAAGCAGCCATATCCTTCCTGCCAGAGTTTTCAAGCAGATATTCTGTTCTGATCATTGTCATGATGATAATAGTGAAAATAATAGTAAATCATAATTCTTTAATGATCACTTGATCGTATGCTGGGCACTGGGCATAGTGGTTTACATGGTTCATCTTGTTGGATCCCACTCAAGCCTTGAAGGAGTACAATTATCTCCATTCTACAGACAAGCAGACTGAGGCTTAGAGAAATTAAGTGATTTCCCACAAGTTGGAAAGCTTGATCAGTGCTAATACTGAGATTGAGTCTCTGCTGTCTGGTCTGCATATACCTTTTACTTGTCAGTTCTGATTAATGTTCATTTCTTTTCTCATCTCCCCGATGAGAACCTCTCTGTGTTGTTGAATTCAAGATTTCATACTCTTTCCCTTCCCAGTCTCCAGTGCATTTTCAGAAATTGTGGATGGAGTCGAGGTGGAGCACTAAACACAGTCAGATTGTTTTTTTCTTTTTTCTTCTTCAGTTGCTATTTATCAAGTCCCCCCTCCTGGGCCAGGCTCCGAGCTACATGTTTTATGTACATGATCTTCTAACAGCCTCTCTGCCACACCAAGAGAAGCACCATTGTTATTATTTTCATCACACAGATGAGGCATCTGAAGCTCAGAATCGAAGTCACCAGCTGGTGACTGGGGGAGCCCAGATGCCAGCTCAGCCCTGTCTCACCCCAAGGCCTGTCCTCTCACCAGCCTCCCCCGCAGCATAGAAATTCCACTCTGGTCGTCAGGAAAGAGCCTCCATCTGGTGAACACAGCAAACCATGTGCATTTTTTTTTTAAGTTTACATCCTGCAATGAAGTCGAAAGAGAATGCTTTGTTGCTTATCTGGTTGCACCCACTGGGGCCGAGATGGGGACAAACAAGTGACTGACCACTCTCCATCTGCCGGAATGCCAATGGACCCCCTCAAAGATTAGAACCTGAATTTTGAAGGCACAAATTCAGATGCACATGGGTGGGCTCGAAATATTTTCTTCACTTGTGCTCCAAAGGGTGTAAACATTGTTCTCTTCACCACACAGGCCCCTTCGTGGTCTCCCCTTACTGTCCTTTTATACCCGACCCCACTGGCCCACAGGAACAATTTATTCAGCACATGTCCAGGTGTAAGTGTGGCAAATACTCCTGGAGCCCCCTGTGTGCCAAGCACGGAGCAGAGAGATGATACAAGGATGAATGGAAGGGAGTTGTCATCTGTCAAATCCCAGAGGCCCAGCGATGACAAAGTTTTCACCAGTCTGTTATAAAATGAGAAAAATGCAAAATAGTTTTTCGCGAACTACATTGTATCAATATTAAACTATTTATTTTAGGATTGTATCCTTTATCTTTTTTTCCCCAATGTTAAGTCTGTTCCTTTAATAAAGATAAAAAATGATGGTTTCTCCTTCCTTTCCTCCTTCCTTCCTTTTTGCTTTTCTTTCTTTTTTTAATGTTCTCTGATTTGTTTTCTTTTTAAAGCCCTTAATTGGCAAAATAAAAAGTTGGCAAGTCTATGTCAGCCTGAATACTTCTTTGTTCTTTTTAATTTTACTAGACCTTGAACTGTAAAAGTCCAGGAATGCCTAATGTGCCCATATCCTAGGAGCCAGCCACTTCATGCTGTTTGATACTTCATTGTTCCCTAATTATTTTTTAAATGTTTGCCTTGTCTCCCGAGCCTCTTGCTTCCCCTGTCTTCCTCAACGAGTGTCTAGCTCAGGCATGCTGTAAGTAATCAATATGTGGTGATTTGACTTCTTATCCCTTAAAAAAAAAACAAAAAAAACACCAGGTGCAAAACACAAAGACCGGGCTCATGTCAGGGGAACCTTTGCTTTTCCACTCTCAGTGAAAAGGAAGCAAGACTACTCTGGACCACCAGACAGCACTTTATTTTTTTTTTCCCCCTTTCCCTTGGCCCTTATAAAAAGTGTAGCTAGTTTTCTAATACTATTGTGCTAACAGAAGAGTCCAGGATATGCCCAGAGTTTAAAACTCACCCTGTGCCTGCCCTTTCTAGAGCAACCTTATCAAGAACCAAAAATTTTAAATTTCATTATGTAGAGACTCAGCACTATCCAGAATTACACTTCCGCTGCGTGTGCTCGGAGGCAGGGTTCTCCGCTTTGCAGTATTCCTGCGTGTTTACGGCAGGTGCGAACATCCAGCTCTCTTCCCTCTTCATCAGAGGGATGAGGAGAAGCTGCCAGGAAACCATGCAGAGGCACTAGGAGGTTAAACTGAACCCTCCTTATGGTTTAGTGCACGTATGGTTTGTTTGCTGTTGTTCTTTTTTTGTTCCAGCACCCAGATTTGGCCCCTAACTAACATGCAAGTTCAAATGCCTCTGAGCGGGAAAGGAGCAGAAACAGGCACCCCATAGCCTCGGCATCTCAACTGAATGGGCAGCTTGAGCTTTTTGTACTGCAGCTACTCAGATGCCTATTGTCAAAATACATCCTAGTTAGGACACATGTTCTGCTAAGAGGGATGTCCCCCCACATGAAGGACGCTGCTCACATTACTCTTAGAATTTATGGCTATCAAAGTCATAGTCCACAACCAGTCATCACATTAATAGTTTCTCTAACACAGTCAGAATTTACCTCTGGGCTATTAATAAAACTGAAACAACATAATTAACATAAAAACAAATTGTTCTTTTCCAGAAAAACTGTCTTTATTTGTAGTCTCTCCTTTTTTTTTTTAATCTGTTATAATCATTTAAAAAGTTTAGCACATTTAAAATTTTGTGTAGTTTTTAAATTGTTTCTATTTTATTTTTATATAAGGGATGCTATGGCCATTAATAGAGAGATACAAAAGAGATGGTTACTCTGGATTTACTCTTTGTGCCTTTTGGACAATTTGAATGTGGGGCTACAGGTTTTTCACAAGTTGATTACCAAGAAAGAAAGAAAGGAAGGGGAAAAAAAAAAATAAGATGCTTCATGCCATGCTCTGCTATGTCAGGGAATTTCTAGAACCCTTCATATGAGCCCCCACTAAACAAAAAAGCAAATGCTGTTGACCCCTCAGCTTAAAGAGACAAGAAATATGCCAGATTCTGAAAGAGCAGGGAGACAGGGGGCCCTGAAAATGAGCGACAACTAAGGCTGAACGTTTGAATGGCTCCAGACAAATGTGAAGCCAGCCCGATTAGGACCAGTGAAAGGGCATTTCCCCCAGAATCCGAAGGTTTTTCTTTCTTTTTTTTTAAATAGGGGACGCTATTGTCATTCAGAAAGCCCCAGGCTATTCTGAAAACAGGCAAAAATCAATAGCCCACTTGTTGAGGATAAGTGAATTAGCCTGTGTTGAATGTAACTGAGCACCTGAACACTTGAGTGAGCAGGGTTTGTTGGGGAGAAAAGACGATTGCAAGGATTGTCTTTTTGTGTCCACAGCGGTGCACATCGCTGATTAATTACGTCCAATGACCATTTTTTTGTGCAGGGCTAATGGGCAGACTCTGTTTTTGTTTTTGTCTGTCTGCCCACGACCTGGTGAACTGAACAGAGTCCCCCACATCTCAAAACAATCCAAGTGGTGGCAAATGGACCACAGAAGAGCAGCAAGAAATGGGGTGATGCAGGTTGCATGAAAAGTTTGATTCATTAGTCAAAATACAAAATGACAGACTATAAAATA
>NW_012141080.1:4699382-4701882 GCF_000956105.1 Propithecus coquereli
CCTCCTTCCTTCCTTTTTGCTTTTCTTTCTTTTTTTAATGTTCTCTGATTTGTTTTCTTTTTAAAGCCCTTAATTGGCAAAATAAAAAGTTGGCAAGTCTATGTCAGCCTGAATACTTCTTTGTTCTTTTTAATTTTACTAGACCTTGAACTGTAAAAGTCCAGGAATGCCTAATGTGCCCATATCCTAGGAGCCAGCCACTTCATGCTGTTTGATACTTCATTGTTCCCTAATTATTTTTTAAATGTTTGCCTTGTCTCCCGAGCCTCTTGCTTCCCCTGTCTTCCTCAACGAGTGTCTAGCTCAGGCATGCTGTAAGTAATCAATATGTGGTGATTTGACTTCTTATCCCTTAAAAAAAAAACAAAAAAAACACCAGGTGCAAAACACAAAGACAGGGCTCATGTCAGGGGAACCTTTGCTTTTCCACTCTCAGTGAAAAGGAAGCAAGACTACTCTGGACCACCAGACAGCACTTTATTTTTTTTTTCCCCCTTTCCCTTGGCCCTTATAAAAAGTGTAGCTAGTTTTCTAATACTATTGTGCTAACAGAAGAGTCCAGGATATGCCCAGAGTTTAAAACTCACCCTGTGCCTGCCCTTTCTAGAGCAACCTTATCAAGAACCAAAAATTTTAAATTTCATTATGTAGAGACTCAGCACTATCCAGAATTACACTTCCGCTGCGTGTGCTCGGAGGCAGGGTTCTCCGCTTTGCAGTATTCCTGCGTGTTTACGGCAGGTGCGAACATCCAGCTCTCTTCCCTCTTCATCAGAGGGATGAGGAGAAGCTGCCAGGAAACCATGCAGAGGCACTAGGAGGTTAAACTGAACCCTCCTTATGGTTTAGTGCACGTATGGTTTGTTTGCTGTTGTTCTTTTTTTGTTCCAGCACCCAGATTTGGCCCCTAACTAACATGCAAGTTCAAATGCCTCTGAGCGGGAAAGGAGCAGAAACAGGCACCCCATAGCCTCGGCATCTCAACTGAATGGGCAGCTTGAGCTTTTTGTACTGCAGCTACTCAGATGCCTATTGTCAAAATACATCCTAGTTAGGACACATGTTCTGCTAAGAGGGATGTCCCCCCACATGAAGGACGCTGCTCACATTACTCTTAGAATTTATGGCTATCAAAGTCATCGTCCACAACCAGTCATCACATTAATAGTTTCTCTAACACAGTCAGAATTTACCTCTGGGCTATTAATAAAACTGAAACAACATAATTAACATAAAAACAAATTGTTCTTTTCCAGAAAAACTGTCTTTATTTGTAGTCTCTCCTTTTTTTTTTTAATCTGTTATAATCATTTAAAAAGTTTAGCACATTTAAAATTTTGTGTAGTTTTTAAATTGTTTCTATTTTATTTTTATATAAGGGATGCTATGGCCATTAATAGAGAGATACAAAAGAGATGGTTACTCTGGATTTACTCTTTGTGCCTTTTGGACAATTTGAATGTGGGGCTACAGGTTTTTCACAAGTTGATTACCAAGAAAGAAAGAAAGGAAGGGGAAAAAAAAAAATAAGATGCTTCATGCCATGCTCTGCTATGTCAGGGAATTTCTAGAACCCTTCATATGAGCCCCCACTAAACAAAAAAGCAAATGCTGTTGACCCCTCAGCTTAAAGAGACAAGAAATATGCCAGATTCTGAAAGAGCAGGGAGACAGGGGGCCCTGAAAATGAGCGACAACTAAGGCTGAACGTTTGAATGGCTCCAGACAAATGTGAAGCCAGCCCGATTAGGACCAGTGAAAGGGCATTTCCCCCAGAATCCGAAGGTTTTTCTTTCTTTTTTTTTAAATAGGGGACGCTATTGTCATTCAGAAAGCCCCAGGCTATTCTGAAAACAGGCAAAAATCAATAGCCCACTTGTTGAGGATAAGTGAATTAGCCTGTGTTGAATGTAACTGAGCACCTGAACACTTGAGTGAGCAGGGTTTGTTGGGGAGAAAAGACGATTGCAAGGATTGTCTTTTTGTGTCCACAGCGGTGCACATCGCTGATTAATTACGTCCAATGACCATTTTTTTGTGCAGGGCTAATGGGCAGACTCTGTTTTTGTTTTTGTCTGTCTGCCCACGACCTGGTGAACTGAACAGAGTCCCCCACATCTCAAAACAATCCAAGTGGTGGCAAATGGACCACAGAAGAGCAGCAAGAAATGGGGTGATGCAGGTTGCATGAAAAGTTTGATTCATTAGTCAAAATACAAAATGACAGACTATAAAATAAATAAGAATTTAGTAAAATACTTGATGTTTTAATAAAACAATATGAACCATTTTAATAAAGTGTTCTATATTATATAATAAAATTAGTAATAAACCGTATTAAAAATACATAAAATAGAGACAGTTATGAGAATAGTGAGTAGGTAAATGAAATACACTCACAGTATTTACTTCCCTCCCCTTTTGTGTCTGAGGCTAGAAACAAGAGTTTTGAAAGTTATAAGCTTATCCTCGCATATATTTGTGGCTTTAAAAAATTGTT
>NW_012141080.1:4706882-4774268 GCF_000956105.1 Propithecus coquereli
CGAGCTAAATAAAAACATTATAGAAACTTGATAATGAACTCCTCATTGTTTGACAGAGTGTAGCCACTCTAGAAGGTGTTAATGGGGGATTCGCAAGATCCAGGCTCTGCTACAGACCCCAGGCCCTCTAGGTCATGGGCTGCCTCTGCTGTTTTCGCCATGTCATAGTATGTGGTGGTATGGTTGGCTCAGAAATAGTTGTTGAAAGAAAGGGAGGGAGGAAATGCTTTCTTAAGAAATCAGTAGGGTAATCTCTAAGAAGATAACATTAGTTAGCGTCCTCCCCACCTCCCAAGTAGAGTTCTCTACTCTGTCTCTGACCTAGCAAAGGTATTGGTAACAATTGTCCTTTGCTTTCTCTTGGGGGGCGGGGGGGGGGGGCGCGCGCGCGTGTGTGTGCGCGCGCAGATGCATCCTATGATGCCGTAGTCCATTTGGGCTGCTGTAACAAAATACCTTAGACTGGATAGTATATAAACAACAGAAATTTATTTCTTACTGTCCTGGAAGCTGGGAAGTCCAAGATTAGGCACTGGCAGATTTGGTGTCTGGTGAGGGTCTGTCTTCTGCTTCGTAGATGTTCATCTTCTTGCTATTTCCTTGCATGGTCGAAGGGTAGAGGCAGCTCCCTTGGATTTCTTTAATATGTGCGCTAATCGCACTCAGGAAGACCCTGCCCTAGTGACCTAATCACCCTCCAAAGACCCCACCTCCTAATACTATCACCTTAGGGGTTAGGATTTCAACATATACATTTTTGGAGGACACAAACATGTGGACCATAGTAATGTCTTATAATGTTTGTTTTGTTTTAACAAGAGACAAGTTTAAGATCGTGGACACGATCCGAGAAGAGACAAAACCCAGCCCGATGCTGCGGGCAACCCTGCCAGGTCTCTTTGACAGGTACACTGCCAGATAAACAGCCTGGCCATTCCGTTCAGTTCTGCAAGTTGAGTGGTCAGTTCGGTTTTTACAAAGTGGTCAGACCTGAGGCTTTGCCAGTTTGCCCAATTATTTCATGAAATTGATTATTCCTTCACAGTGCTCGGTGCAGTGACTCGGCGTGAACACAGGTGGCGCACGTGAGCAGCTGGGTCAACAGGCACCTGTGGCTTTCTCTGAGGTTGCACTTGTGTGTGTTCTGAGGGGTGCAGGAGAGAATTCCTGAGGTATGCCCCCCATCCCCAAGCTGGAAGTGAGTTCTCCTGCCGTGCCCTGTGCTCCCGTGGCACTCGAAAAGTCCAGCGGGTCCCACCCATGTGCTGCCACCTCCTATATGCCATCGCGGGCTCCTCACCCATCAGCTACGTGGGCCCCATCAGCACGGTGCCCCCACTAGCCCAGGAGCTCCATTAGTGTTTGTTTAGATGGTGGAATGAAGCTTTCTGGCTGTATTTTGACATTCCCGTCAATCAGAATATCAATCTGCCTTTGTACGGCACCCGTTCGTGTGCACAGAGTGCTTCTTTATAACAAACTGTGAGTCGGAAAGGATTTTTAATCTTCATTTTATTATCATCATATCAACAACATTAATAATTAATATCGATTGAGTCCCTATTATGAGCCAGACATAGTGTTCAGCACTATTCATGCGTTATCTAATTAAATTTTCACGACAAGCCTATGAGGTTTTTGCCTTTGAGAGAAGCGAGGCTCAGAGGTGTGAAATGACTAGCCTAAGGCCACAGGGCAGAGCAGGGACCCAAGTCCCAGTGTCCCCAACTCCAAAGCCCTTGCTCTCAAATCTCTTTCCATCTCCCATAGGAAAACACTGGAACAGTTCTCATTTTGGACCTCGTATTAGTCTGCTCGGACGCCATAACAAATACCATAGACCCAGTGGCTTAAACAACAGAAATTTAGTTTCTCACAGTTCTGGAGGTTGGGAGTCCAAGATCAAGGTCGACAGAGCTGGTTTCTCCTGAGACCTCTCTCCCCGGCTTGTAGATGGTGCGTCCCTTTTGTATGTGTCTGTGTCCTAATCTCCTCTTCTTATAAGGATACTTCTTATACTGGATTAGGGCCTACCCTATGACCTCATTTCACCTTAATTACCTCTTTAAAGGCTCTGTCTCTAAATACAGTCACACTTTGAGGTATAGGGGGTAAGAACTTCTGTATAGGACATTTGACAGGGGGACCGCAATTCAGCATGTAAAAGAACTCTTCTCAAACAGGAACAGTGTTTAATCCAGGGAACAAAGCCAGAATTGTTTTAATGCTTGTGCTGTATATAATGACTCATGAGAGACTCCTCTTCCCCCCGACCAAAGACAGACCCGAGAGGGAGAGGAGGAAGCTTGGAGTCGCCGTCCTGTGGCACATGTTGGTTGAGGACCGAACAGTCGGCTGACTGGTTTCTCACTGGCACCTTGGATGTGCTGAGCGTGGATTTTCTCCAAGTTAAGAGACCTGGGCTTAGAGAAAGTCACAGCCTCAGTGCTGCTGCAGGAACAGTGACCTTATCTAGGCTATTGTCATTGCAGGGCAAAGTTTCCTCTACCCTTTATTTAAGTAGACTACAAGCAGAAAAGGGCACACACTCTACGTGTGTACCTCAATGAATCTGCATACACTGAACACGCGTGGGTGACCAGCACCCACAGAATACACAGGATAATTCCAGGAACCCAGCTACCCTCTCCTGTCCCCTTCCAGCTCCTGCCACTATGCAACTTCTGATCTCAGTTTTGTTTCATTTGTTAATATAAAAGCAAAGATGGACAATGGTTACAGTACAAAGAATCATAGGCTTTATCTTCATCTGGATTCCTTTAGACCCATCTCTGCTTCTGATTAACCAAGTGGCACAGCAAAGACAGATTAATCTCTAACCTCGGCTTCCTCTTCTGTCAAATGGGGGAGACCATCTCTAAATAATAACGAATGTAGGGTACCCAGGGCAGTGTCAGGTACACATTAATCAGGGTGGTATACTTATTAGCTAATGGTGGGAAGGATGAAGAATAAAGAATATTATACCTTTTGCTTTCTGAAATGAGAAATCTAAGGAACTGGCCTAGCCAGGAAACAGCAGGATGTTTCAATCGGGCATTTAGGAGGGATTTTTGTGAAGGTGCTGAAGGGGACTGGTCCAGGGCTTTCTGCTGAGAACATACTGATGTCTGGATTTGGAATCCCTGGACAGTGCCTCCATCAATCGGGGTGTTTGGTGTTACAAGTTTCCTCCAGGGGGCCTTGTATAGAACTTTCTATATCAACTGGAAGGAACCAGGGAGCTTGGGACATTCACGGCTCAAGCTGTGTCCCACAGACAGGAGAAAGTAGCTGCTTCATTGGCAGAGGCACCTTTGTCAAATAGCCTGTCCAGACATGAGACATGGAGCAGTGTGGGACAGTTTTATGTCCTTTGCCACCTCATCCAGGATTCTTGTCCCCTGACAAGTTCACATTTGGCACATTTTAATATTTATCAGGGTACTTCCTGCTTCTTGATGCACTTGGACTATACAAGAATTGATTTCCAAGAAATGTGCTTGGAATTTTTTTCTTTTTGCACACTGATGGGTTGGCAAAATGCATATTTGCATAGAAATAATCTTTAGTGAGCTCTGTTTGCAAGTTTGTCAAATTTATAAATATCGCTACTGTAAAGACATGTTTTTGGATATGGGTTTCCTCCTTAGTTTATTTCTCCTCTCATTTTTCATGTCTAGGTCACCACACGGCATTTATTTGGTTGGGATTTTGTTTTTGAGCAATTCATTTACCCAGATTGTGTTTCTGGAGATTTAAAGCGTCTCACTGTATTTTATTTTATTTTATTATTTTTAACATTGGTGTTTCAAAATAAAATAATCCCACTTGAAGTTTTGAAAGGCTCTTTCTGTTGAAGGTAAAGCCTGTGGCAGCCTTTTACAAACTCCTGCCTCTTCTCCCACTGCCACCTCGGTCCACAATTTATCTTTGAAGACGCTGGGTTTTAATAGGCAGGGCATAGCGCAGAAACCAGATGGTTTTAACTCACACCTGTGAAAATGCTGGGGCTCTGCGAAACATTAAAGTTAATGGCCAGAATGAGGCTGCCAAGCTCGGTGGAATTTTACATAACTGGCATAGCCCTCTGGTTAACTGAACTTTCCATTAGCGGATCGTGCCCCCTCCCAAGCCCCTGCTCACCACCACCCGGGGTCTCCTGGTGGGCAGTCTGTTTTACCTCCTCACTCACCTCCTCAACTTCACCCCTTTCATCTCTCCCCTGTTGACTGATTTCTCTTTCCCTCTTGGCATGGCTCATTCTTTTCTTCTCCCAGCTACATTTCTCCTCCTACCCAGATGCATTTCATTCCTATTTTCCTCGTGCCTGGGAGCCTCAGAACTTGGCTTTCATTGGCCAGCGTGTAACACGCAGTCCTTTAACCATGTGTTGCTCTGATCTTTCGGACAGCTGGGCGCAGGTTCGTCTTTGAATGTGTCCCAGTTGTCCTTGATGTCTTAGTGCTCCTGGACATCCAAGCTCATTGTCGTGGCTGGTTGAAGAAAGGTTTTGGTTGCCCAGATTTCGGCTGCCAAAGTTTAATGGTACATTTTAAGCACACCTGTATTTTATTACAGAATAGCTGGGCAGCAGGTAATTCCAGGAAAACCTTGGAACGCTATGACTATTTGGAAGAAATGCGGGGTTCTGTCTTTTTTCTCTCCACCTTCCTCATCCACAGCACCACGTTTCTAAGCTCATGCTCATAAGTAAATCAACTGTGACCCTACTGTGATGAGACGTTCTTTAGAAGTGAAGCTTGTGCCTTCTTCCTCTGGCAGATGGACTGCGAGGTGGGACCGGTGACTTCCCACCTCCAGCTGTCCGTGCCCTGGTGTGACCCCCATCCCTTGAATGTGGATGGGACCTGTGACTTATCTTCAACCAATAGAATATGAAAAAGATGATGGGATGATACTTTTTAGATTAGGTTACATTATCTGATGAAGGGGCTTTACAACTGTAATTAAGCTCTCAAATCAGACAGATTTTGAGTTAATGAGAAGGGAGGCCATCTTGGGTGGGCTTGACTTAGTAAAGGGGAAAACCCTTAAAGAGAAATTGAAATCAGAGAGACCCTCTCTGTGTTACTGGCTTTGAAGAAATAAGCTGTCCTGTGTAGAGAGAGCCACGTGGCAAGGAAGTACATGCAGGTGGCTTCTAGGAGCTGAGAGTACCTCAAGGTAGCTATCATCGGTCGTACAACCACAAGGAAATGAGTTTTTCTAACAACCTAAGGGAGCTTAAAGGTGATGGAACATCCCTAGCCAGGCCTCTACTGAGACCACCACCCCAGCAGACAACTGGCTTTCAGCCCCATAAACCCTGAATTGAGAACCCAGCTCAGCTACTCCCAGTCTCCTAACCTATGGAAACTGTAGGATAATAAATGGGTGTTGTTCTAAGCCGCTAAGTTTGTGGTAATTTGTTACACAGCATTAGAAAATGAATGCACTTTGCATAGAAGACAGAGACAGTACCTTTCTTTGACATTTGGCTGTACAGCAAGTTCTAAGTTACGAGTAACTTAGAGGATAGACAGGAATTTGATGATCGCATAAGAAATATGTATTTTGTAAGAAAGCCCTATTCTTCATGATTTTCAACTATGAACTAAAAGGAAAATAATATATAATACTGGGGTTCATATGGGCATTATTTAGACACACTTCCACCTACAGAGTCACATGTATGTCCTAAAACGTCGTCAGGAGCAGTTCATGTGGCCAGAACGTGGCAAGATCTTTCCATACAGGTCATCTTGGGACCTACTAATCGGAAATGAGGGGACTTCAAGGCACAGGTTGCACTGTTCACTTTACAGATGAGGAAAGTAAGAGTCCACAGCATCTCGCACGGAGAATTCAATATACGTCTTCCTTCTCGAATCTCATTGACCTCACAGGTCATATGATTTCCATTAGTTTGCAGAGCAGCCCAAGGACGGAAGTGAGATTGGAATTTCACTTTTGAATTTCTGAAACATTGTTTTTAATTTTTTTTTTTCTTTTAAGAACCATCTTCCCCTTTGAAAACTCCCCGGGTTGCCCCAGCATTACATACTGAAAGGCATGTATTTCTGACTGGCAGGCCTGGTTGGTCTGTGTGAAGTGTTCTCTACCTCCTATGCTCACCCAACCCTAAATAATTGTCTGTATGTTCCTTTTATTGTCACCTCTGAAACAAGATGAAGAATCCAGTGGTTTGCTTTAGAACGCATTAACTTCTTTATCACATTAATACTGACTCATATCTTATTTCCCACTTGCAGTCAGAAAACCATTCAAATCTTTCCCTCACAGGACAATATCTTTAATAGCTTCTGTGTGTTTCCTATTTTTGGCTGTTTCTGTATAAACAGACTAATCTAATAGCATGCTGAACCCATCTAACTTGGCAGAAATTCAGAAAATCACTCATTTCTATGGCAAGCTGAGATGCCAAGAAGGGAGAAAAAAGCCCTCACTTTTATTGCAGAAAGATTTTTCTTAAAGTTGTCTTTCATGAACATAATATGTCTATCATTTGGAATTCTCCAGCACCCTGGCTGGAAATTATTTATTGCAGAAAGGCACAATGGTGAATGAGAAGGTATTATTCCCCGTACAATTTCTGCCTTGAATCCGTTTGCCTAGAGGAGCAGGTATCCTGTGAACACAGTTTCGAACTCTGGCATCGTTATGAAAGGTGGCGTTCACCTGGAGGGCATGCGCACAAAGCCCTGTTGATTTTACCTAAAAGGTAAGAACATCGTGGCCCCCTTCAAAGCCTGGTCAGTGGCCCAGCTGGCCCCAAGTTCTGCCTCCATCACCGAAACAAGAGCCTGTCTTTGGGAGGAGGTGTCTTCTCTGACACCCCTTTTGATTTGTTGCCACTTACACGCATTGCACATCCCCAGCTGTCCAAAGTCTTGGCTCCAACTCCTGAACTACTAAAGCCCTGCTGGAGAACATCACCGATCACGCTGATAGAGCCACTGAAAACTCAGCTGTATGGCGACAGCTGCCGTTCCACTCTTAGACTGTGGTCCTCAGGGTCCCTGTCCCGGTCCCATGCTTTTAGCCAAACACCCTCCATGACTCCCTCCGACTGAGCTGCTCCCCACAGGAGAGAAACCCTAGGTCCCCTCCGCCCAAGGCCTGAACGCTCCCTCGGAGGGTAACTGGGACCTGAAATTCCCCACCCAAACAACCCGCAACCCACTTCTAGAACGTCATATGCTTTTCTATACACTGTTCTTTAATTTCATGTAATACATGTTTTTATTTTATTTTTTTAAACAGACTTCATTTGTTAGAACAGGTTTAGATGTAAAGAAAAATCAAGGCAACAATACAAGGTTCCCATATTCCCCACACTCAGTTTGCCCTGTCATTAACATCATACATTACTTGGTTACATTTATTAAAATTAAAGAACCAACATTGATATATCATTATTAACTAAAGTGAAGTTTATGCAGATTGCTTTAGTACGTTTTTTTCTACCGAATGTCTTTTTTGTGTTCCAGGATCCCCATGCAAGGAACCACATTATATATTTAATTATCATAGTTCTTTAGGATCCTTTTGGCTGTGACAGTTTGTCAGACTCCCCTTTTTGATGACCTTGACAGTTTTGAGGGGTCCTGGTCAGGTATTTTGCAGGAGGCCCCACTATTGGGATGTGTCTGAATTTGGGAAGAGAAGACCCACAGGTCAAGTGCTGTTCTCATCACAGCACGTCGAGGGTCCACATTCATCGTGACTCCTCACTGTCGACGTAGGTTTGGTCACCTGGCTGAGGGGTGTTTGTCAGGTTTCTCCACTGCACGGTTTCTCGTTCCCTTGCTTCCCATACTGTTCCCTTTGAAGGAAAGTCGCTGTGCACGGCCCACACGTAGGGAGCGGGGATTTAATGTTCCCACTCCTCGGGGGCAGGGCATCTGCATAAACTGTTCGGAATTGTGCATGGACTATTTGTCTCTTCGCCCCCATTTATTTATTTATTCAATCATTTATTTATATCAGTGTGGACTCATGGATACTTATTTTATGCTTCAGGTTATAACCCAATACTACTTTATTTATTTTTTTGCTCAAATTGTTTCAAGTGGAGCCATTTGATCATTGAGCGCTCTTTCAGTGAGTGCCTATATTCTTTTGACATAGCCCCATCCTTGTGGGGTGTGTCTTTATTTTTTATTTTATTTCTTTTCTGTTTTGTTTTTGTGCCTGTCCCTCTCCTCCCCACACACATACACAGAGGGCAGCTGCAACTATTTTGGTCCTGGGATCTCAGTGATATTGTTTCCTCTTTTATAAAAATCACACTAGAGCAGTAAACAGTGTGGGGGAGTTCTCTCATTTAATGTTTTAATTAGCATAATTTAGGGCCCTTGCAGGCCACTCGCTCTTTTGCTACCATACCTGCCCTAAGGGATATATGTACCTCAGAACCTGCCTGGCCACACAGCCAGGTCTCCAAGTCCCAAGCCAGGGAGGCCACCAAAATACTGAGCTAGGGAGAAGAACTGAGTCCTGACCTTGGGCAACTCAGTGTGACCCGTGTCTTTGCACCCTTGTTTTTTTGCCGTTATAACGGGTTTTGCCCTGGTTGGTCTCCAAAGTGCCTTCAAACCTTGACATTCAAATATTCTGTAAGTCTTTGAATAATGGCCCAAGATGCCAACAAGAAGTCACCAGTGAGACCTCCAATGCTTTGTTGGAAATCTTGGTAAAATCACAGAGAAAAAAGGAGAAGGAAAAAAGGAAAGAGGAAGAACTAGACTTATAAGAAAAAAGAAGACGAATGTGGGGTGAGGATGGGGGAGAGAAGTGTGGTTGACAGGGACAAGAAATAAATGCCCTTGATGTTAACCTTGGGGAAATTCTGGAACAATAATTAAATACGTATTTCTGATACTTTATAAAAGAAAGCGGGACTGCTAAGCGACATCCTGAGTGGCACCCCTATTAACTCTGTTTCATTTTTGAAAAGATTACTGGACAAATAAAAGGTGCAAAGAGAGTACGTAGTGATTCCAGGCGTACTGGGCTCTGGCAAGAGTGGGGCAGCCTTAGACAGGTTTAATCAACATAAAACATCCAGATCCAGGGAGGCAAGCATCCTGTGGATTTGGCATCAGTCAAACCACATCGGGGATCTTGGTTTCTGTCTTGAGTATCACCCGTTCAGGGTACTGTTGACAAAGTGGCATTTGTCCTTGGGAGAGTGGCATGGTGACATGGGGCCTTGGGATGCAAGGTAGAAGGGTTCCATGAACTGGCCTATGTTTAACCCGAGGAAAGACATAGGAGACACGAGATTTTGTAAGGACCTTCGGAGGACAGCAGGTGGTGGTCCTACTGTGGAATGACCCTCCACACAAAGGATCTGTTTCCTTTGTTGGAGGTGTCAAAGCCAAGGCTGGATGCTCAACTGGCTGGCTGCTGTCTACGGGATGCCAGGGTGGGTGGAAGGCGTGGCTACGTAAGCACTAGGCCTCTCCCTCTGGTCAGATTCAGTGTTGCTGATGTTTCCTGAAGCTTCTTTTTCTTTTCCAGTCAGTGGTTGTGAATCCCAGCCCCATCGCTTAAAATACAGATTCCCAGGCCCCGTGTGCCCATCCTCATACACTTGCTCTGGGACTGGGGCGGGGGTGTGGGTACCGAGAGTCTTTATTTCCATCAAGCTCCCAAGGTGTGTCTGATACACATGTTGAGCTGAGAAGCACCCTCCTAACAGGATTGCCAACTCCTTATGGATAAGAATCATATTTTCTTCCTTTTTTGTATGCCTCCCCATACAAGGATAATTACACAGAATAGCACAGAAATGCTTGTTGATGGATTTATTCCAGCAATTTTTTTTTTCTTTTCTTTCTTTCTTTCTTTTTTTTTTTTTTTTTAGCTCTCTTTGTCTGGAACTTTGCAAAATAAACACCACGGTCACCCCAGGCTTTGTGAGTGGCGTGCTAGGATGGAATTTCACTGTTTTAAATTGGGGGTTAATTTCTTGGTTTCGACTGAATTATGAAAGGAAGAGGAGAGACCCTTGGCGAAGCATGAATGTTGATGCTGAGGACTAGCGAGGCGCTTCCCTTCCAGCTGGTTCCGTGAGGGATTAAGAGGCCGCTGTTGTGAATCTCCCCATTAGTGATGGTTGCAGACCCGTCCTCACTGTGCATTTATCTTGCAAGGGGCATATTTAGGAGATGTTTCCATTCTATTTTATCTGCAGAATTACTTTCCTTTCTGAGGTCTTTTATATAAGTATTCCCTTGAACCCGTTCCAAAAAGTGGATTTTTAACCCCACAGACCATAACTGCAGTGATTTATCATGCATACATATTTCAAAACATGAATGTAAGTAGATTTAGCAAAGTTAAAATAAAATTAAAACTTTTCAAAGGGCACTACTGCTTGCTTTCCCATGTTGGACTTTTCCCTTTGGGGTTCTTATGCCATTTAAAAGACTCTAAAAACAGGAAGCCTTTTTCTCTTGGGTATTTTTTTTTTTTTTTCCTTTATAAGGGATGGGTTCAGAAGACATTGGTGCGGTCTGGCCTTCCTTAGTCTCCCTGCGGCATATTTGATAGCAGTGTAGGATGGATTCCAAATCTGGGAGTCAGTGCCATATATAGCAGCGTTGTCAGTAAGATTTCTCACTGGCATCCTTGCTTCCCCTCTTGGCTCTCTTGAAATCCCTTCCTCAGGCTGGAGCTAGAGTCATTTCTCTAAAATAGAAGTCTGATCTTGCCACCACCCTACTTGCCACTCCCTGCGTAATCCCTTCACTGGCTCTCTATATCCCTTGGGATAAAATATCAAAACCTTTTCTGGTACCTGCAAGGCCCCTGCCAATCTCTGCAGCTTACCTCATACCACTTTCCCTAGGAACCTGCCAGCCCACTCCAGCCTTCTTGACACAGGGCCTTTGCACAGACTATTGTCTCTGCCTGGAGTAGCCTTTCCCCCCTCAACCCCACCCCACCCCCAACCTGCTTTAGCTAATAAACTCTTTCTCTTCCTTTAGGGCTCAATTGGATCATCACTTTTTCCCAGGGTGGGGGCTTGGGGGAGCATTTCCTTGATCATTTGGGCTCAGTTAATTTTCCCTTTTCCAACACCTAAATGGGGACTCCTCACTTCCCTTCCCTGCCTTCTTTTTTCTCCTTAGCACTTACTGTGCCTCACACATGTATGTGTTTATTGTCTTTGTCCCCTCACTGGACCCCAAGCTCCACAAGGGCAAGGATTTTTAGTCCATTGCATTAATTATCTATCACCAGTGACTGGCACATACAGAGTCTTCAAAAAATAGTTGTTGAATGAATGAATGATGAGGTGTGATGATTTCTCTCCTCCATCAGGCTGTAAGTTGCACAAGGCCAGGCAACAGTATCTTATTTTGTTCACCATTATTTCAATGAGAGAAAGAGTCATCATAGCAGCCTGTTGCAAGATTGGCTCTTGGTTGGCACCTGGGAACTTGGATTTTAGGAGGGTTGTCACCATTCCCAGAACTGATAAGAGTGGCTCGCTGTGGCTAGACTGTTTGTGCCCACAATATGGTTCATACGGAACACCTGCTTTCCTTCTTGGAGGCTAGAATGTTGGCACATGGTAGGCAGAGGGTACCTCCATGGCCAGCCCCCAGTAAAAGCCCTGAGCACCGAGTCTTCCCTGGTGGACAACACTTCCCACATACTTGCACAGCTCGTTGCTGGAGAAATAATTAACTGCATCCCGTGTGACTCCTCTGGGAGAGAACGGCTGGAATCTTGCGCCTGGTTTCCTCCAGACTTTGCCCCACACACCTTTTTCCTATGCTGATGTTGCTTCCTGTCCTTTCTCAGTGATAAGTCTTAGCGATGAGTGTGACTACATGCTGAGTCCTGTGAGTCCTCCCAGCAAATCGCCAAACCTGGGGGTGATCTTTCAGATGCCAGATACCATGGTATTCCTAGGTCCTAGTTGGGACCAGACCATAAAAAAACACTCAACAAATATTGGCTGAATGAATGAAAGAGGCCATATACAGTCGCCCCTCTGTATCTGTGGGTTCGGCATCCATGGATTCAATCAACTGCAGATCAATAATATTTTTTTTTTAAATGGAGGGTTGCATCTACACTGAACACATACAGACATTTTGCTTGTCATTATTCCTGAACAATGCAACAACTATTTACATAGCATTTACATTGTATTAGGTATTATAAGTAACCTAGACAAGATTTAAAGTACACAGGAGGATGCGCATATGTAATATGCAGCTACTACACCATTTTATATAAGGGACTTGAGCACCCATGGGTTTTGGTACCTAGGGGAGTTCCTGGAACCAGTCCCCGGCAGTTACCAAGGGACAACTGCACAAACCACCACTGGGCAGTGGGCACACTTCCATCCCTGCCATCTCATCCGTCCTTCCTCACCCAAGAGTCTGCAGAACTTGCCACAAAGTCTTGCCACAATCAGTTGTTACTTGTGCTCATACTTAGCTGCTGAGATAGAACTGGGTAGAGCTGGGTAGATATAGCAGCGACTCCCGAAAACAGAACTTGGGCTGACACTCATCAGGATACCCCAACAGTGGCAAACCATGGAAAAATTAGAACAGAAGTATAACTGGTTTCTTATAAAGCTAAATTAATTTTATTTAAATAATTATCCTTTATTCTGGGATTATGTCCAACAGGCATTTTCAGTGTTAAAATATTCTTCATAAAATCATGGCATTTGGATTAGAAGTGGGAGATGTGATGTTTGCTCTCTTTTTATCTGCACTTCTGTCTTACGTGCACTTTTGGTTTTAAAATATTCTGTCTTTTATGAAATGACAGTGATTGGAGGAGGTAGATGTTTTCTTGTGTCCTTACTTGGAAAAATAAAACAGAATTGACAGGCTGATTTTAGACCTCTCCGGTGTTTTGTTTTTTTTTTTTCCTTTTTTTAAGTCTTATTGGTCCATGAAATCCCAAAGCCCAAGAACTAATTTGCAAGTAGTTGCTTAGCAGATAAAAGCTTCGAATCAAGAGTGAGAAATGCCTGGTTTGAATTCCAGTTCCCTCGTACTTGCAAAGTTACTTTGCCTTTTGAGCTGTGTTTTCATTTCTGTACAATGGAGTTAGTACTCGTATCTGCTTCCCAGGATTTTTTGGAGAGGAGTGAGGAATACATGATATTCATGAAAGCACCTAGCATAGTACTTGACACATAGTAGGTTAACATGCTCTGAGTTTTAGCGTCATTATTGGTTGTCCTGTTAGCTTTATCTTTGAGTCCTTTCTGTGGGACTTTCCTACTTCTTATGCTGCAGTTGCTATTTATTTTTTTTTATTTTTTTGAGTGGTCGTAGGCCAAGAAAGGGAGGGCAAAGATGAGGAAGGGGTTGCTATAACCCCTCAGAGCCCTCAGCATATCACCGAGAGACCCTCTTGTCCCCACTTATTCACTTAGTCATATTTTGACCTAGGGCTGGGTGGGGGAGGGGTCCAACATTATTATCCCCATTTTACAGGAGAAGAAGGGAAGGCTTGGAGCGCGTAAGTGCCTCCCGTGGGGTCATTCAGCTAGGCGTGGACCGCACAGGGATTTGAACCCAGGGGCTCTCGGATGCCAAAGGATTCATTCTCCCCTCATTCTCCACCCTTCCCACCTCCAAGCCAGAGCGAGTGACTCTGCATTTTGTACTGTGTGACTTTAAAACAGAACCACGCATTCAGAGCTCTGGTTAGGTCCTTCCTCCGTTCTCTAGAACACACTGCAACACCGGCCTCCAACCTTTCATCGTGCGGGTTTCTGACTGGCACGCTGGCAGGCCTCTGGCTTCAGCAATACCACTACAAAGGTCTCCTGCTTTTCATAAACAGATTGCTGCAAGGCCCGCTTCTCAAGAAAGCAACCTGTGCTACCTCCTGCGTGCTTTCATGCTTCACTGTGAAGTGCAAAGTCGGGCTGGCAGGCCTCGCTTTCTTCTCTGCTTTATGTATGATTCATCAAGAGGACTCCGGGCCTCGGAGTGTGCCGTGCAATGTGGGGTGTGCTCCCGAGTGCATCAAGCAGGGCTTGGGAACTGTTTTCCTTCCCACTCACGTGTAGGTCGTCTACAGGAGCAGGGGAGCAACCATCCTGAGGGTTTTTCTTTTTTTTTATTCAGATTTCTCGTTGCCGAGAACAGTTCTAGGCCACATGTCCTTTTAGTAGTCTGACCGCAGAGGACCCAAAGAGGCAACCCCCAGACCAGCTGACAGCCAGCCGCGGGGTCCTACGCTATACTCCACCGTATCGATGAGCACTCCTGACCCAGAGAATGGGCAGGTTGAAGGTGCAGCGTATTCCTCTGCACCAAAGACCGTTTTTTACATTTGGAAGAAAGATTTCTACCATTAGAGCTTCACTTTTCTGAGTCTTTGAGAACTGTACTTTAAAATACAAGCGTCTAGGGGAATAGGAACGCCATAAATAGTTGTCAGCTAAGGACAGGTGGTTAGTTTAGTGTGTGACAAGTACCTTGTTACAAATGGATGTTGAAATACCCAAGTTTGGAAATGATGTGCTTCTGCTTTTATTTTTAAGTCATCTTTATAACGTCCCTTTCACTTATTCCCTCGTTCATGCACCAAAAATGCTCTTTGATTGGGAGAGCAAGGGGAGGTGTTAAAAGTTCTAGGGACTTAAAATTGATGGGTCTCGCCCGTGAGCAACGTCCAAAAGGAACAAGGCTGAAGGCCAGTGGTTTAGAGGCTCCGTACTAGCTAGACTGGTGTGTGTGTGTGTGTGTGTGTGTGTGTGTGGACTTAAGTGCTGAATTTGTGAACAGGGAGGAGGGGAAGGAGCCCAGAGCAGGAAAGAGCCCGTAAAGAAACTAAGACTCATACGGTGTCTACAGCTTAGCAGCCTCAGTGCCGTGATTCCATTTGAAATTCCTCATGCCATCCTGACAGCACCCCTACTGTACATATTTCCCCACCTTGCCCAATGTCACTCTACTAGGAAGTCAGATTTCAAATCTTAATGTGTCTGATGCCAAAAATGTGTCACCTCTTTCCGCTCAACATCTGCAGTCAAATGCTGCCTGAGCCAGGATTGCCGGGTCTGGCTCTGCGCTATCAGAATCAGATGCGTGAGACCCTTTCCATCTAAGCCTCAAGTATTTTGGCTGCTGGATGGATGCCTGGCTGTCCCTTTAATCCATCGGCCACTGCCTTAGATCCTGATTAGGGGACCTCTGCGACAGCTCATCTGGGAGGCACGGAGGGGGTTCTAACGTGTTTTCCTTTTCTGGGCGAGAAGGGAGGGAGAGTTGCTTAAAGCCGGGTTAGTGTTGTGAAATGTGCAGAATTCTAAGTCACACACAGGGGGGTCCCTGTCCTGGCCAGGCAAGTCACTCATCCTCTCGAAGCCTCAGTATCTTCATCTACAAAATGAGGTTATTAACAGTCTCTTCCTCACAGAGCTGTTGGGAGGATTAGTGCTTCAGATGCTCGAACAGCACGCGCACAGGCACTGACAGGGTGAGTGCTCAGGTCTCAGCTAGCACCCTCGACGTCATCACATCATCATCGTCCTCCTCATCGTCATCGTGAAAAGCACTGGATATCGCTTTGCCCTTGACCTGGATGTCCACGTTGGAAGAACAGTGAGTGGATGGCATGCACGAAACCCAGAAGTTGGCCTTTCCACGCAGACATCGGTGGTGGCCACATCAGGGGGAAAAGATGCTTTGGAAACCAGGACACAGAGGAAAGTGCCTCATATTGTACAGAGCAGAGAGAGGTCACTGTGGAAATACGGAGGAAGCCCCGGCCTAATTGCCTTGATAATACAATCCCGTAACTCATTCTGCCAACACGAAGGTGGACGGATGGTCCCCATCCTTGCTGCCGAACACTGCCCGTGTTTTCCTAGGAGAGACATCTGCACTCTGGTAGTGATTAAAATGCCTTGGATGGTCTCTTGCTATTAAGAGTTTGTAGCTCCAGTTAATAAAAGGTAGTATATTAAAATGGAAACCATGCCATTATTGATAAGGACTAGACATGTTATAGACCAGATTAGAGCTTTGATAATACACAATGCAAGGTGAGGGGGCTGAGGGTTATTGAATACCTACTATGTGTCAGTTGCTCTGCTAGGCATCTTAGAGACATCATAGCAAAATACCCCTGCCTTTGAATAAACCAGGTCTGGCCTCTCTGGTATATTAATATATTTAATCATCAGACTTTGCGTGTTAAAGGAGATTACAATAGAGGCATGTAGTTGATTGGGGAATAGTTGCTGCAAATGATAAGCTCCTTTGAATAAACCGATACTGACTTAATGAGGTTTTGCTGTGTATTATTATTTTTCTTTTCCGATAGAAAATGGAGTGGCTGCTTTCCCCACCCACCATTCTCAGTCCTTTTGCTTCCTAGTAATGACCCTCTTTTCTCTCGCTCCATGGGAACTTTTAAAATTTATAATTAATGGATTTTTAGCTCTAAGTTTCTGGAATTCTAAAAGGGCCTGGAAGGTAAGTGCTCAATTACTGAAGTGTGTGAACAAAAATCGGCAGCTTAGCCAGGAAAGTAAAAGTGGAGTGGCGTCTCCCCACCCACTCTGGAGTTGTTCATCTGTTTCTGGAAGAGGATCAAGAGGTATCCAACCTGCAGTTAATCAGATAACTTCATGGTGCAGCCTCGGGCGGGATTGTTTAAAGACCTGCAGTTAAGGGCTTGCTTTCCTAGCTAAGCTGCCTACTTTTGTTCATACACTTCAGTAATTGAGCACTTACCTCCCAGACCCTCTTAGAATTCCAGAAACTTGAGGCTAAAAATCCATTAATTATAAATTTAAAGTTCCCATGGAGCAAAAGAAAAGAGGGTCGTTACTAGGAAGAGGTAGGTTGAGGAGTCTGTGTTCCTTCCTGTAAACCCCTCAGTCTGGTTGCCTTCTCTCTCCCTGTCTTTCCCCCTTCCTGCTCTGTCCCTCTTTCCTTCCCCTGCTAGGATTCCTCACCACCATTTCTTCCTATGCAAGTTGCTGTGAAAGGCCCGGGTCAGCCTGTTGGCCTTGGGCTCTGATAAGATCTGTCTGTGCTCCCTTTGTATGGCCTGTACCTGCCTTTGCTGAATGGCCCTGTTAATTGCAATTGACTCTCACAGAACCTGGATAGCGGTGCCACTTGACAACAGACTAATGCCTCTGACTCTTCCAGGTGCCCCCAGCAGCAGGCTGGAGGGCCGTGGGAGAGGTCAAAGGAAGATAGAGCTTCTGATCCCAATCAGATACACTAGAGCATCAGAGCCTTTCTGTTCATCAGGGCGAGCTCTCGCGCACTCTCCCACTCCCTCTCCCTCTCTCTCCCTCTGGGTTGGGGAGGGGTATTGTCATTTCTAGGAATTCACAGTAAAATCAGAAATAATTAGGAAATTTCACAGTTGTAGCTCCTGTGAAGACTCAGAAATTTTTTTTTCCTTCCCTTTCCAAGCTTTAGTCCTAAGCATGGGAAAAGGAACTTGGAGGAAAACCTGAGAGATACGAGTCTAACACAAGAGAATCAATACCTCTGGGGAGCTGGCAGTGGGAGCTTAATTTTCTACGGCTCTGCTGGGGGTCTGGCCTGTTTTCCTTTACAGTTGTCTAGCAGTCCTATGGGGCAGGGGTAGAAAACCCACTTCAGAGGCAGGAAAACTGAGGCCGAAAGACCAGCCTGCTGCCCAATGCGCGATCATTATTGTTCTTTTTTGGGCAGGGTGGAAACTTAGAACTAAGAGCCTGTTCAGTCTGGAAGCCTGAAGTTCCAGGCTGCGCAAAGTGCTTCTGCAAATGTCAGGCCTTGGTGTCATTGAGATGCAGGCAGGGAAGCACCCCAAGCTGGCCCTTACCAGGAGACAGGTGCTGGGCTCCGATGTTACCAGACATTACCTCATGGGAACTCAGCACACCTGAGGGGTCAGAATTATTCTCGCGTTTCGCAGGTAAGATGACTGAAGTGCACAGAACCAAAGTGAAAGTGTTCACGGTCATGTAGTAGGTTTATTACTGAACTGAGAGTAAACCCAGGGTGCCTTTCAGGGGACCTGGTGAGGGGTGGGATGGGGAGACGCCAGGGGCACAGGTAGGCTGATCTGTGTGAGGGTAAAATCCAGCGAGGTAGAGCGAGGATCTAATGCCAACTGGGGACGCATTGGGAGACAAGCATTTTGGGGTCGCAGTTGGTTTCCCTTTTGTGTCCCACATAGTGCTGGGGCAGCTTCATGGCCTGCATCCACCCAGACAGGAAGGTGACACAAGGCCAGCGAACAAAACTGGTTCATTTTCATTTAGATGAGAGAATCAAAATAGAAATGCAAAGTATTAAGTATTGAGAAAATATGGATCTTAAGGATTCTAAGGAGGCAGGTAGAGGGTATCTCTGAAGTTGCACATGTGTGATCTTAAGGTAACAGATATGTGTGTTTTTTAGCACCTATGGTGATTTGTAACAAGATGACTTAATACCATTTCAGGAATATTTCACTTAAAAGTCCAGATTTCTGACTTCCCTTGAAAGTTTGGAGCGCCACCCATGTCAGCCGCTCTGGGCTAGAATCCTGGCATTCAGAATTGGCAGGAAGGCACAGGGTCAAGGCTGGGGCTACCCCTTTAGATGGAGTGTGGGCTCCCCGGTTTCTACATCCCCCACCTCCCCTGTTTCCACCGTTGATGTCACCTGATGCCTGTAGTGGATGAAGAACTTTGGGTCAGAAAGAACCACCAGCTGCATTAGGGTAAAAATGGAACCACTGAACCTCTCCCCAACACACACACACACACACACACACACACACACACACACAGGTATGTTAGAGTGAAATATGCCAGGGAATGTCAAGTCCTTAAGTAGGTGCTCAGAAAATCATAAAAGCAATTTAATCTGTTAACTCTCCCCACTTCCTTCAGGGTTAAAAAGGTGAAAACCATGAAGCCCAGGCTGTTTGGGCGAGCAAGGGAAGGAGGCAGGCTGCATTTGGGAACAGGTGCCTTCTCCAAAAAACATTCCTTTCCTTGGATTTCAGAATGACCCCCATTGAGAACAAAGCCTTTCACTCTCTGTTTATTTTTTTCTGGTCTAAGTTTCCCCCAGGGTGGTTGTTTTTTGTTGTTGTTTTTTTTTTTTCTCTAAAAGAAAAGGCAGAGGAGCCCCAAACCCAAGCCAGAAGCAAATGCAAATATGAGGACAGGACCATCCTGGGTAGAAAAAGGCTCCTTTTTAATTAGAAGCCTGGAAGGACATACCCTTTAATTGCTGCACTTGCGGTGTCAGGGCTATCAATATCCGTGCCTCTTTCATTAATAAACTGGCAAGTCAGGAAGCGGCAGAAGCAGGAGCCCCTCCCCTGCCGCCACCCCAAGCTCTACTTAATCAACTGCAGACTCAATCAAATGGGGAAAAGAACATGTAAATCAACCGCGTTCCTTCTGCCGGCCCTAAACAGGTAGAAGGAAGGGAAACATGAAAGGGAGCTTCCATCCCTTTCCCAGCTTACGGTGAACCCACGCAAGAAGTAGTTAAACGGCCCCGCAGATTGCGAGCGACTCTGGGAATGCCTAGGTTTATGTATGGATTAACACAGTGATAGACCCTGAGTAGCAAAAGACGAAGACTAATTACCTGACAGAGCTCCCCTCCACTCGCCTGGGTCATTGAAATTAATTTCTGCTTTCAGGCTTGGCAGAAAGCAGCTGCAGAATTTCAGTTCAATACTCAAATTAACGGGGAGCTGAAATTATTTCTCTGCACAGGCGGCATTAGAGGAGTGGGTTACCGAATAGATCTTGATCGCAGACACCAAAGAAAGGATTATTCCTCCCTTTTCATCAAGAGCCTTAAGTCCTTGGAAAATGCAAAGGAGGGAAAAAGAAGAAAAACAGTGATGAACTTATGTGAGAGTTGACCGTTAAATGCTGTACTAAATTGGGCGTGGCAAACCCGTGTAGGAGATTTCTCCCAGACCCCCCCCAAAAATTGACAGTTTCTCTCCGTTTAACAAAATGAAAATTAAATTCAATATATGGCCTTTTTATATATCCCTGAATGGGAATTCCTAATCAAGAGATAATTTATGAATATCTATTCCACAGCATCTTATGTTGTCAAGAAGGTATTGACCTATGTGAAGGTTAAGGGAATAGGTGGGAGAGAGAGGGGAAGGGCCTGGGAGTCAGAGTTGGGATTTGAACCCAGGGCCTCTGTCTCCAAGTTCATTCTGTCCCTTCATGTTGACTTCCTTCCTCTTTGGGCAGCCTGCTTTCATTTCAGCCTCAGTGGAACCCATCAACTGTGCTGAGCACCATATGTGTACACCGGGTCAAATCCGATGCTGTCCAGGCCCACAGTTCCCACCTCATTTGTTTCTGTGATTTTCTCACCACCAGGACGCACCTGCTAGATGAGGTTTGTAGGCACGCTAAGTCCCCACGTTCTTGCCGCAGGCTGCTGCCAGCTGAGGCAGCCAGAGATCCCCAGCACTTCCCACCTTTACCTCTTTGGTATTTCTTTGGCTTCTGTTGAGGCGGGGGGGTCCATGCCAGGATGCATCCATGGGGAGTCCTGGGCACGAGGCACATCCATGCCAGATGCAGGGAAAATCTCTCTCTTTCCTAACTCTGGGAAATACTTTAGTAGTTAACCAAATTCTGGAATCCTACTGTGTGGGTTCAAATTGTGGTACTCGTCCTGCTAGGTATAAAACCCTGGGACTACGGGACTATTATAATAGTAAGAGGACCTACTTCATGGTGGCTGTGTAAGGAATAAATCAGTTAATGGAGGTGAAACACTGTTCCTGGCATAGTGTAAGGGCTACCGTTGTCCCTGCTACTGTTAAGCCAAACTAGATAACCCAAGATAGGGTCCTCTTCGTTGTTTATCTCAAGTGGCAGAAAAGTTCTGTGCAACTGTCCAGACCAAAGAGGATCCCAAAGTACTAGAACTTTGTCATATTGATGGCACTTCTTGCCCTATTAATGCCTAAGAAGTCAAAAGAAGTCATGTGTTCTTAGGAGAAAAAAAAAAAAAAAAAACACCAGTAGTTACCATTTATCAAATACCATATGCCAAGCCTACTCATATTTATCTAACAGAAAAATCAGCCTTGATAAGGTTTTATAAATTATGAAACTGAAGTTTCAGAAGGCTCTGTGACTAGCCCAAATATCCCACAGCTAGGGCAGGGGCAGTGCCGGGACTTGAACCCCTGCCTCTGTGTCTCCAAGCACACAAGGTGCGCTGCCAAGTCACCCATGAGTAGCAATTAGGCCCCTTCTAACATGTCCAGCTTTAAACCTGTGACCTCAAGGCAAATGACTTCCACATCTCATTACCACTCCCTAGAGCCGTCTGGCCCCCAGTAGGGTAGGGAGGTTAATCAGCCACGCACTGAATCTGCTTAGAAGGCTGTTTCATGTACGATTTTTATATCTTGGCTCCTAATAACGGTCCGATTATAAATGATCGTCTCACTGTGATATACTGGTTCCGTGCCTTCTAGGAACTGATTTAAAAGGAAGCCCTGGACTTCTTGTGTGCCCACAGAGTTTATTCATATTGCTCTTTGCTTGCTTAGCAGCTGAAGTGATATGGGGGGACATCCCCCCCCTCCAAAAAATATTTTCCTCCCAGCATAAGGCAGTTGCCATAATTAGTAACCTCCAGCTCACTTAATGCCGTGATGATACTTTATGAAAAAAAAAAATGCTCTCCTCCCTGTCTCCTCCCCTCCCCGAGCTTCTGATCAGACAGGTAGTGCCTGTGGACAGAAGCTCACTCCAGGTGTGTCACCTTCCTCCTCTATGCAACCAAACTATTTTAATTATTTCTAGGATGACTTAGAGCAGGGGACACTACTTGCTGTTCTCAGAACACGTCAAGCTCTTTCCTGTCCCAGGGGTTTCTGTGTACAGGTTCCTCTCCTGCCATGGTCTTCTTCCTGCCCTAGGTCTGGCTATGGCTGCCTCCTCCCTTAGCACTCAGTATGAATGCTACCACCTTCAAGAGGCCGATCCTGACCATCTGTATCAGTTTCCTATTGCCGCTGTAACAAATGACCACAAATTGGTGGCTTAAACAACGTGAATATGTTCTTTTACCATTCTGGAGGTCAAAAGTCTAAAATACATCTGTGTTGCTATAAAGGAATACCTGAGGCAGGATAATTTATAAAGAAAAAAAGTTTATTTGGCTCGCAATTCTGCAGGCTGTACAAGAAGCAAGGCACCCACATCTGCTTCTGGTGAGGGCCTCAGGCTGCTCACACTCATGGTGGAAGGGGAAGGGGAGCCAGTGTGTGCAGAGATCGCGTGGCGATAGAGGAAGCAAGACATGAGAGGGAGGTGCCAGGTTCTCTTTAACAACCAGCTCTGGAGGGAACTAACTGAGAACTCACTCACCCCTATTCCCCACGGAGGGCATTAATCTACTCATGAGGAATCCACCCCCATGACCCAAGCACCTCCCATTAGGCCCACCTCCAACATTGAGGATCAAATTCCAACATGAGATTTGGAGAGGACAAACATCCAAACTATCTCAGGGTCTCACTGGGCTACAGCCAAGGTGTTGGCAGGGCTGGGCTCCTGTAGACTCTAGAGGAGAATCTGTTTCCCTAACTTTTGTTTTCTAGAGGTCGCCTGTATTCCTTGGCCCATGGCCCCATCTTCTGTCTTTAAAGCCAGCAGTGTAGCATCTTTAATTCTCTGTCTGACTTGGCCCAACCTGTCTCCCTTTCCTATCTTTTTAGTGCTTTTGTGATAACATTGTGTCACCTGGGTAAATTGGCATACTGTTCCCATCTCAAAAACTCTAACTTACATCTACAGAGTCCTCTTTGCCGTGCAAAGTGACACAGTCACAGGTTTCAGGGTAGAGCGTGGACATCTTTTGGCACCATTATTCTGCCTACCGCCCCATCCTAAATGAAGAAAGTGATGCCCCTCTATTCTCTGTCTCAGTCATCCCTTCCTTAGCCTCATAACCCTCGTCACAACTTACCTGTTAATATTTTAAATTTTATTTTTCAGTTTACTTGGTTTTGCCTGCTTCTAGAACTAGAACATAAGCTCTCTGCAGGCAGAGACCATGCCTAGAATCTCCTTGCTTTTATCTTTCCTCAGCCAAAACTAGGTCAACTGTGTCAGTCAGGCTAGGCTGTCTTGGGTTGTAAGTGAGAGAAATTTCACTCAAGTGGCTGAAGGGAAAAAAAGAAAAAGAAAAGAATGGTATTAATTGTCTCATGGAAGTGAAAACTCTAGGGCTGAAACTGGCTAAGGCTCTGAGAGACCGATTTTCTTAAAGACAGAAAATGTCTTTAAGAATCTGTCTCTTCCCTGGTGGCTCAGCTCTTCCCTTTGTTGACTCAGGAACTTCCTTCCCTGGGGATGACAAAGCCTTTAGGCTGTAAAACTCCCATGTGTCACAACCCGGAGTTGACCGTCATTGGTCCAGTTGGGGTATATCCTTGAATCGGCCTCTGGGAATGATTGGACCAATTTAAGTCATTTGCCACTATGAGGTTCCAAAACACATGGGTGGGGACTGCGGGGAGGACTGTTCCCGAGAGGAAATCAGAGTGTTTTCTCAGGCCCAGCAATGGCTGGAGGAATAACTGCGTTGAAGTCTCACTTAGCCCTCCTCCCACCTAGGAGCCTGACTGGTTACTCTGATTTCTTCTGTCTTTCTAGAGGTTTACGTCATCACACAAATCAGCACATGTTTATACGATATGGGTCCCTTTTTAGTACACAATGAAATCTTTTGCTTTGCACCTTGGGGTGTGTTAGGGAAGGGAGTGGATGTCTGTGGCGTGCAGGACATCTCCATCATCTCAATTCTTCCCTGCCACTGTCCTGTGAGGGGGAGCAGATTCCTTCCCATCGCATACAATAATAGCTACCATTTCCTGAGTGCCAGACGGCACACCAAAGTCTTAGACTGTCACCTTTCTTATTCCTTGAAACGACCCTAAGGGTGACTCAGGATCTCCTGGCTGGTCAGTGGCAGGTCCAGGGATTAAACCCAGGTTGAACTGGACCCCAAACAGAAGTTTCTAGAACAAACGCCAGAAATGTGTTAGCTAAGGTTGGTTACATCTAATAGAGTATTTCTTCCTTTGAGGGGATCCTAATTCTTTTTCCCTCCAATTGTGAGGAACTAGAGGTCTTTATTGCTATTTTTCTAAAAAGTGACATTGATAATCACTTTGGCAAAAATTTTACATGAATGGCGAGCTTTTCTTTTTCATCTGCTTTAGCTTAGTCTTTTCCATTATTCGTTCGGCTTCTTGAGCCCTCCGATCCGTACCCCACGCGTATTCTTATTCACCCAGGACAGGTGTGTGCCACCTTGGAGAAGATGAAGCCAGAGAGAAAATCAGTCAGACAGGAATTATGTTGAAAGATGACTGAATAAATTACCACCTCCCAGGAGTTGTATGAAAAATGGCTATTTCTTTAGGATGTCAAAGCACCTTTTTCTTCCCTCATGCAGACATATCGCTATACAAAGACCCACGGTGACAGGGAATCAGTTTCTAGACAGTGTGGGGCCTCTGAGAATGTGATGCCCTTGTCGTAAGGAAGCACTGATGGGTGGTCACCCCTTCATCTGCAGCCAGCCTGTTCCCTTGCACTCACTGCTTCGGGGAAGAATTGTTGTCACCGTCCTTCTTGTGGATGGCTCTGGGGTAAACAGTTGCTAGTCACCCAGTGGTCTTGCTAATGAGAGACTGAGTATGCAAATGGACAGTGACCAGACCAGATTTGGCCATAGAACTCTGACCCATAATCTCTGCAGTAACCAAGCTGGGAAGTCAAACTGCAACCTCTGGATGCTCAGGACTTGGTCAGTAAGCCCAGCTTCTCCAACCTTTGTACTCGCTTCCAACCCAGGACCAACCAGAGAAAGGCAAGTATACTCCCAGGCTGGGCATATAGGATGGCTGCTCCTAGTTAGCTGAACTCCAGCCTCTCCCTGCCCATGGCCTCCGATTGGAACATGCTGGAAGTCTTCTCTTCTCTCCACTGTGAAGCTTATCCTTTCCCTGCCTGCCTTTGAGTCTTTGCCAAACACAGCTGGTGGTGACTGACTGCCTGGCTATAGTAAGCTCTGAGTAAATGGCTTCATTTGTCCTCATTCGGGTGGCCTCTGTTTATTTCCACACCAGCTTTGCAAGGTTCACTTTTTCCCATGTGGCTCTTCCCCTGCATGTGAATACACTCCATGACCTTGATCTTTCCCACCTCTTAGTTCTCTTTGACTTTCCCTTCTGAACTTCACTCATGGTTCTGCCCACTTGTGACCTCCATTAAAATTATTTGTTATCGTTGTTGACATGATTATTGAATGTGTTGAATGTCTACAGTGTCCCTGGATTTTTCAGGTCTGGTTAATGGACACTCAGGGAAATCAAAGGACCTTGGCTTCTCAAGGTGAGGAGCCACAGCAGGATTCAAACTCATGTCTGTGGTGGAATCTAAAACCTTAACCTTCTTGTTGATCCACCTTTCTTACCTATTCCCTGGAGGGCAGCTTCTGTCCTAACCTATCTGTGTATCCCTCACAGCAAATACAGTCTAGTAGGGCTGGCTAAAGCATCTAACGACGGAGAAAAGCAGGAAGAATGAACCCAGATTAAGAAAAAATAAAAGGGTGTTTGGCTGACTTACATAAAAATGATTTCATTTTTCTTTTTAATAGATTACTACATACAGTGGCCATAGTGTTTCTCTAATTTCTTCAGGACATACTTTGAAGATGAAAAAGTATGCGTCCCTCCTTAGCATTCTTTCTGTCGTTGAGAAGAGCAGACTCATCTCTAAAAACACAGATAATTTCCCTCTTAAATTCCATCAGCTGGAGACACCACCCATGTGCCGAATGAATACAGATCTGGTTTGGTCACCTGTGTGAAATTGGCATCCCGCTGTCCTCCTTTCCACTGTGATGTCAGCCTGTTCATGAAAAGCTTGGTTTCTGTCCCATGACTCAGCCCGAACCTAAAGCCTGGATCGTATGAATCCGGGACACCCGTGTGCAAATGCATTTTCCATGTATAGATTGTTCACTCTGGTCTTTGAGATTGTGTAATTAGCATATGTTGTCATAGTGATGTATTTATTATAATGGAGGTGTTCTCGGGAAACCAGATTTAATAGTTTTAAATCAGAGGCCAACATGGACTTTTAGGAATCCCATTCACAGTAAATTTCATGCATGGTGAAAGGTTATGGAATGGGTTTCCATGCCACATCTCCCCTGTCCCACAAATCTCTGCTGGTCTACAAAGGTTCCACTGTGGATTTCTGCCAGCCAACCAGACCGAGGTAGACAGAAAATTTCAGAGTTTATGTTATCATTCACATGGCATATCTTCCACTGAAAATGGAGTGGGGAAAATGTGGTTGGCTGTTGGGTTTATATCTTAACTTTGTAGTGATGCCTTAATGGAGGGACTCATAAGCCTAGACTGACAGGGATTTGGCTTTTCTTGGGTTCAATTGATAGCCCCTTGACTGCCAAAGCATTGCCCATCTGTTCTGCTGTTGTAGGAGGTTGGACCCCCAACCCAAGGCCCAGGTACCTGGCATCCCTCAGTTGGTATCAGGAGCCTGCAAAGTTTTCTTATATTGTAAACACCAAAGTAGCACCATTATATACCGTCTTTACTTAAACTACCCTATTTTGGGTGTGTGTATCCCCAGCATGCTTAAACAGGAAAAGCAAATGAGAGAGAGAGAGAGAGAGAGAGAGAGAGTGCCCTGAGGTGCTGGAAGGCTGTGGTTTCTTTGTGTCTACAGAAAAGATATAACGATTGAATTAGACTCTTAAATATCTATGTATGTCAGGTTGAATCCAGGCAGCTATTCAGTGTTTTAGTCTGGCAGGAGAACAAGTCCCCTGGAGGTGAGAAGCCATGCAGGTACCTGGAAGTGTGAGCAGATTGTTCAAATGATATCAAAGATGGACTGGAATGATGCCAGCCTCTGTCCTTGGTGCTCACCCAAGTTCTCGGGCTAAACTCTTGTCTCTACCTGTTCCATGCTTAGCAGTTCCCTCTGTTCACCAAGAACCTTAGTGCTGTTATTTCCAGAGAGCCAGCTCACATCCACAGGCCATGTCCCTACCTCCTTTTCTCCTATAATGCAGGTGTTAAGCATTGGTACAGAGCTGAGGAGTGTCGCCGCAGCATCCTGAACCCCTGCAGAAGAACGTCTTCTGTAGCACAGGGCTTATGCTTTGGAATCAGGGACAGCTGAGCATAACTCTGGGTTCTATTTGATTGGCTGGACTCGTGCCTTACTCTTTCCCACCCTTAGTTTTGTCATCCGTAGAATGGGGAGTGTTGTTAGCTATTACCATGTGGAATTAGAAATAGTATAAGTAAAATGGCAAGTGGAAAAGTAGACACAGAGATGGTTGCTGTTATCAATTACATTATTGCAATGATTGTTTTCCAGTGAGATCAGGTAGAAGAGGAACATGTCGTTGCCATTTCTGGGTCATTTTAAAGGAAGTATCACTATAAGGCCTCACGATAAGCCAGGTGTCCAGCAGGCTGCTTGAGAGCAAGGCTCCCAGTGACTAAAAACATGTTTGGAAGCTCTGTCCCATGAATGCCAAATGCAATCGTGGACTCTACAAAGGGCCATAAAGAAAGCCATAATAAATCACGCAGACCCCTCAGCAGCTCCTGTGCCTCTCTAGTGCTCCAGTGTAGCCATTTCTCAACCTGTTTGGGTTTCCCTCTGTTACCTGGACAGCTGCTGCCACCATCAGCTCCCAGCCAAGACTCCTCCCCCAGGCAGGACTTCAGATTCATCATGCCCAGGAATTGGGGGCTGGGGAGAAGATGCCGAATTTCTTCTCTTAACACCAGAATGCACTTCTAAACACAAAAGAGGTTGAGAAAACATAAAGTCTTCACACTGCAAAGATTTTTATAGAAGGTGAATCAGAGACTCAAAGAGGGGAAGATTTGCTCAAGGTCTTGTCCAGTTTGGATCCAAACTATTGTAGAGACTTCTTTTCAGGCTATCTCTTTACTACTTACAGCACAGCACCTTCTCTCACCCCCAAGTTGAGAGAACTCTCAAAGACCAGAGTGAAGACACAGGATTTAGAGACAGAAAGTGAGTTCACAAAGGCTTTGACCCTTCACCTGGCTGTGTGGTTTGGACGGAGCTCCCCAACTCATCTAGTTTTGAGGCTCTTTTTTGGTAACTGAGGCTAACATACTTATCTGAGAATTACGGGATATAAGTCCCCTTGTAACAATATGAAAGCATTTCACAATTATCATTGTCATTGGTGTTCATTCACACTAGGGATATTTATCAAGTACCTTCTATGTGCCAGATTAGCAATATGGTAATGAACAAAACAGACAATATCTCTGTCCTCTTGGTTTTTATATTCTAATGAAAGTAGCAGAATATAGAGAAACAGTTAACTGAGCATTTTGGAAAAGAGGCCTAAGTTCTTTTCAGATTCTGATTTCTCCATTGATATAAATAGTATTTTTAGGTGAGCAATTACTTATTTTTCTTCCTGTCTACCTACCTACCTATCTATACCTCTCTATCTGTCTGTCTGTCTGTCTCTCTCTCTATATATATATCACATACTATATATATATAAATATATATATGAAATCACATATACATTATATAATATAAAAAAGTATATATATTTTTTTGGCCTGTGAATTTCTTAACCTTTCTTAACTCACATCCTAAGTAAATTATGTGATCAGACATTGTGATAGAACTTACTTTTACCATTGTCTCAATTTTTGGAAATAGGCCAGTGTTTCTTAATTGAGTTCCAAGTTTCCCTAGATGTTGCAGTTTTATTTTCTGGGGTGTTTGTGTCTGTTCACGTGTGTGCATGTGTATATGTGTTTATCTTGATGATAATTTAGAAAGATTAATTAAGCATCTATAGATCATCTATGTAACCACCTTTAAAATAAGCAAATGTCTGAGTTTGAATGTCGTGTTGCCACTTATTTTGGCAGAACTCTGTGGCTTTCCCCAAGTCTTCTCTAGCAGGCAGCCTTCTCACCCAGCCTGCGCAGTGGTCCTTGTCAATCTTATTTTACAACCTAGGAAACTGAGATACAAGCAGAGCTTCGGTGGTTTGCCTTGGCCACACATGCCCCAGCTTGCAGGCCTGAGACTTGAACTTGGGTCTCACTGCCCGTACACTCTATTCTCTGCCTCTGTTTCTCCCGGCTTCTCCGGGTGGCAGGACAAAGACACTAAATTTGATCTGATCATGAGATCAACTGGCTTATAAAATACTACAGAGCAAAATGATAAATAAATAAGTAAATTAATTAATTAATTTTAAAAATGCTGCGGAGCGATAACTTTCCTTTCTGAGAACTTGATGTAATAAAGTTGGCTCGATCTCCTTAGCCTGTATCTTGAGGGAACAAGTAAATTAAACAAGTAATTATATCCATAATGTTTTTAGAAGTTAGAAGATTTAAATATATGAATCTCATCTGAGTGTGCAGCCTTTTGTCTGCGGTGTTTCCTGCCAAAAGATCTCTTGACAGGAAATAAACATTAAAATAATCTTTAATCCCTTGTCTGGTCTATTACCATTAACAATTGATGCACTTTAATTTTGTGGGATTTTAACTACAAAATGGAACGGCTAAGTAGTGATAATTGGGTTTGGAATTATACGGTCATTTATATCAACAGAGATGCAAGAGGCTGGGAGGGTGGGTGATTAATTATTTACTATTTCCTGGCTGCGGTTCCTATTATAGAATTTTCTGATATGTTCTGCTGTGAACAATTATCACCAAATGAAAGTAAACAAATCTGTGATTCGATGCCTTATTTAGAAGTTAGTCTATATTTAGGTAATGTGGGCTTAATTTTCACAGACCCCGTGGGCTGTGTGTTCCTTTTCTCCGGGTCCCACCAGCTCTGCATCTGAGTGTGGTTATCTTTCTGCATCTTAAACTCTAAAACGCACACAGCCCTGGGGAAATGCCTTGGTTTTGTCAGGGGAATAAAAAGAAAGAAAACATTGAGTCAGATCTCGCTTCAGTGCCAAAGGCATGTTTGGAAGGGGGGGTGTGGCTCACTCTTTCCTCTGTCTGGTTTACTTCATTACAGTGTGGGAGGGGGAAGAACAACATTATTATGTCAACACGAGAATAAAAGTCATGCTGTGCTGTTTCTCTTAACGTTGTATGGGTATTAAAGGCAGGATCATGTCTCTGTGCCTCAGTCTCCCCATAATTGTTCAGCTGCAAATCAGCCCTATCTGCTTAGGCCTTTGTGGGATCACTCACTGCAACACGCATTTCCTCTCTGTCCCCTCTTGGTGCCTGCAGAATGCATCCTCATATGTCTTCCTGGCTCTCCCTACACGTGGTTCCTTCCAAACCCAAGATCCAAGAACCTTACACAGCTTACTCTGACACTGGAAAATTGATGAGGACTTGATATGATGTGTTTGATGGGAAGAAGGACATTTAGGGAAAGGCTGCAGACACGAGCCGTTCCAGAGCCACTCTGAAATCATAGCTTCTGGTCTGCGCCCAGATTCTTGAGTGTTAGGGCCTTTGAGCACGTGCTGGATGAGTGTGGTTTCCCTCTTGGCTCATGTCCTCATTTATTTCTGGAAATAGTGCAGCCCCCTCCTAGGGCTTTCTGGCTACGCAACTAGCACCACCATCCATCCAATTGCGAAATCCAAACACCAAACAGCCATCTGGACCCCTCCATCACCCTCACCCTATGTGTCCTGCCGATCACTGAGGTTTGTCATTTTTACTGTCTCGAGTCTGCCCATTGTCATCATCTCCACCAGCAACACCCTCACTGTGGTCACCGTCGTCGCTTGCCTAAGTCAGTGCTTCTCTCTGGTCTGCACCCTTCCAGCTGCCCTGGGCCCGCGGAGCGGAAGGAAATCGGTAGGCAAAAGGGGATTCAGGGCTTCTTCCTCCCATCTCTTCCCAGCCTCTAAAGGAGCTGTATTTCCTGATACCAGGGTCTCCCGGCCCTGCCACATGTCAAGAACAGTAATGGACAAGCTTGTCGGTGACAGAATCCAGGTAGTTCCCTGCCCCTGTGCTGTGCCAGCCAGAAGGTGGAAGAGTTAACAGTCCCAGGGTGCAGAACCACCTCAGTCTTTAGGTTAAGGTGTGCCCCTGGGGGGTCTGAAGCCAGAGGCCCCCCCAACAGTGCACTTGGCCTTTGCACATTGCAGTCAGGCCCTGATGACAGATTTTAGGCCCTTCCTGAATCTCTCCGGACGGGGTGAATGTGATTTTCAGTGGACAAGGTGGAGCAAAGAACTGCTTGAGGCTCCCTTCCATGGGCCAAGCTTGACTCTGGGTTTTTGTTGTTGTTTTTATTTTTTATGATTATTAATTTAGTTTTTTGCGGGGAGGGCAGGGATAGTGCGCAGAAGCTCGTGGTGATTGCACTCATTAGGAAAAATGGCGCAGCGCGCCATAAAATGCTCTTGTTCTCACCCTGGGAGGTGGACTCAGGGTCCAGGTGACTTTGATTTGTCACTTTCTTCTGGAGTTTCTCAACCTCAGCACTGCTGACATTGCAGGTTTGGTACAATTCTTTGTTGTCGGGGGATTTCCTGTGCATCGTAGGACACTGAGCAACATCACTGGCCTCTACCCACTAGACGCCAGTAACACTCCCTCCTTCCTCAAGTCTAGCAGTACCCAAAATGTCTACTGACATTGCCAGATATCCTTGGGGGACAAAGTCACCCCTGGTTGGGAACCCTGCTTTATACTCTTCTCTATGGTTTTGATGTTTTTTTTCCATTTGAAAATATTTTTAATAGCAATGTAATAAAACAAGAAACTATTAATAAGCCCAATATAATAATATAAACTACCACTTAAGTAATGTTCATTATGTGCTAGGCCCTACTCTAAACACATGCTGTGTAGTCACTAGTTGAATCCTCACAAGAATTCTATTAGACAGTGTATTAGTTTTCCAGGGCTACCATAACAATGTGCCACAAACTCGGTAGCTTACAACAGCAGAAATCGATTCTCTCACAGTTTTGGAGGCCAGAAGTCTGAAATCCTGCTATCTGCAGGGTCAGTCCTTGGCACACCTTGGCTTGTGGGCAGTAGGACACAAAGCTCTACCTCTAGCTTTACGTGACTGTCTTCCCATTGTGTGTAACTCTGTGTCCTTGTTCCCTTTTCTCATAAAGACTCCAGTCATTGGATTTAGGGCCCACCCAAATCCACTGTGACCTCATTTTACCTTAACTAATTGCATCTGCAAAGACTATTTCCAAGTAAGATCACATTCTGGAGTACACATGAATTCAGGGGGAGTGCTGTTCAACCCAGTACAAGCAGGTGGTACTCTTATCTTCGTTTTACAGATGGGGAAACTGAGGCACCACACCAATTAAATGACTGCCTGAATCACAGAGAAAACCAAGAATTAAAACAGAATCAAGAATTAAACCGAGTTCTTCCAGTTGCATGGTCCCAGCTTCTAACCATTACACCTGTGGTCCTCAAAGCCTGGCCCTCAACCAATAGCATCAATATCACCTGGGAACTTGCTAGACACACACACTCTCAGGCCCCACCCAGACTTCCTGGGTCAGAAACTCTGGGAGTAGGGCCCAGCAATCTTGTTTTTACAAACCCTCCAGGGAATTTTGAGGTGCCTGAAGTTCCAGAATTCCTGATCAAAAGTGCAATGTAAGGGGCGGGGCGGGGAAGAAACCTTTCAAGACATCATTTGAATCAATCAGTTATCACATATTTCTGAAGCGCACTTGGTTTACAAAGCACTGTACTAATCTCTATCTCCATAGGGGTGGGTAAGGGGAATTCTGTTTATTTTTCCAAAGGAGCCTCTTCTCTCCTGTTTTACCGGTGCCCCAAAGTATTTGAAAAATGACAATGTTAATATCTTTGCCTATATGAAGATAGAAAGTGTCATGTCAAAGGTAAATTGAGAAAAGCATTTGCATTTTCACAAGTCGCTCTTGTTTAGACATACAGCATGACTCTTCTTACACGTTCATTTCGGGAGCGCAAACCCCTAGTCTTCCGGCTCTCATAGCTGCCTTCTCAACCCAAGGGCCTTTGCAACTAGAAATTTAAAACACTGTGCATGTAATAAAGTCCAGTAATTTTAGGCTCATTGGTACGTTGTTACTTGGTCTTTATTTCCTATTATTTCACCCCAAAGCAAACATATATCTCAACATTGTGACATCGGAGTTATTTATCTTTTCTGTGCAAGTGCTTACTCTTTTGTAGCAAGCTTTTATTTAATAGTATCCTCTAAGTCCAAAGGCCTTTCCCATCTGTTTACTAGTGTAGACTGTGCTGCTTTTTTGTTTTTAATTACAAGTTGTGTGAAATAGCAGCAGCAGGAGGGAGGTTATTACCTTCCAGAATAAGTGGTAGACATAGACTGGCCACCGTGAGCCTGCCTCTTAAAAATGCACTTCCACATACGGAAGATCCTAGTTCCGTGTCTGAACACAGTTCAGTTTATTTGAGGAGGTTCGGTATGGGCCTGGGGAAACAGAAGGAAGTTGGAGACATTGATGTTCTTCCTGAGAGGTGGAACAGGCGACTTACAGCTCTCACTTTACAGTTTCCAATGGCAGAGGACCTGGGGTGGACACTTGGTGATTAGCATCCAGACTCCCTCTGTCCGGTATCAGATATTGCACAAAACAAGCCAGGGTTTCCTAGTCCTGGAAAAGATTTCACTGTTGCTTCATGTTGTTTTTGTTTATGGTTACCACTCACTTGGCGAAAAGAAACCATCAAAGGAATGGAAGCTCACAGCAGATGTTTCAAGCTTTTCAGTAAGACTGCACAGTAGAAGTCCTCTCATCCTCAAACCGCTCCCCAAAAGAAGCCATCATTAAAGGTTTATTATGGATTCTTCCCAAAACTTTATACGCATTTACCATCAGAAACAGATACGTGTAGCCTTTTAAAAAATTCATGCAACTGAGACCATTGAATATATTTTGTTTATTACCTTGCTTTTTTAAATTTAATAGTGTCTTGGAGGTTACTTGGTACCAGCACATGTAGCTCAACCTCCTAATATACCATGACTGCCTAATATTCCATCACATGGTTGTCCTTTAATTTATTTATTCATTCCTATTACAGACATTTAGGTCAGGTCCATGTCTTGCTATTACACATGCCTTAGGAATGAATGCTCCTGCACGTGCATTTTTTTCTACTTGAGCAAGGATATGAGAAGGGAGGTTTTCCAGTGGCAGATGTGCCGGGACAAAGGTTGTGTACATCTTCGACATAATTGATTTTATAAGAATTACCAAATCTTCCTCTAAAATGGTTACACCAGTTTCCTCTCCACCATTCACACGTGGGGATTCCTGCATCACCCCAGAAATCATCTCCAGCAGGGGCAGTGACAGAGAGGACTGAAATGCCATTGACAGGTCCAGCAAGTCAGCAATCAGCACACCATTTTTTAAAATGTATGTTGCTATTGTATCGGAAGGTTCTTCTGAAGCGACCACTCCATAACACTGTGTAGTCCAATCCCCAAGCTGGGCAATTTTTTTTTCCCCTTTCAATACATCACATTGATTTTCTGCATGACTTTATCTGCTTAATACAAAGTGGGATTGAACAGTTATTTGTCTGGATTTGACCATTCCTTATCAAACATTTATGATTTAGCTTTCGCCACGGCATCTTCTTGTAAGGTGTTTCTTATTTTTATCTTTTTCCGTAAAGGTAGGATTGTGTTGACAGCCCTGTAATAAATCTCTCTTGAAAGAGACGTGTTGCAGAGGGGTGGGGAGAAGGCGGGGGCTCTGTGTGTGGGATGTTTGGGGGAAAAGCTTCAGGGAAGGGTGATGTGAGTTGTCTCTGCACCAATGTCATCTTTTAATCATAATAGTTGCTGCCCTGACTTTGGGGGTGCAGTGTATTAGGATTGAGTGCTTCGTAGGGAGGCACAGCAGGATGCTACTTGGAGGATGAATTGTCTAGTAAATAAGGGAGGTTGGTACAGCCAAGGCCCAATCTTAGACCCACCCCCTGTCCGTGCATAGAATAATGTTGCTGTCAGGGTCGGGTCAAGATCACCAGAATTCACTGAGAGTCTAGGTCAGAATTTAATCTGCCTACGAGTGACTGGAACATAAGAGAACCTAAAGGGACTTCTACATTTTTCTCTCTTTCATTTGTTCTGTTTCTCTCTCCTTGAGGTCGTTTTCTAGCTTAGACAATTTTACTCAGTTCTAGAAAACTTTACTGAGCACCTTCTGTGTGGGTACTCATTTAATACAACCATCATGGCCTCGGGGCAGATTCCAAGGAGGCAGGGGTGAGTAAGGCGATGCCACAAAATGGAGGGACGAGCCAGACTGTCGCGGACTTGGATTTTTTTTTTTTTTTTAATACCAAAAACAGTATACATTGATCGCCTCGGTTTCTGTACAGGAAGAATTGGGCATGGTTCAGCATCTCTCGCAGGCTGTAAGCAAGGGGCTACGGTCACTGACCAGGGCTGGACAGGAAGGGCTGTGCTCCCAGGCTTGGGGTCAGGGTTGTTGGACGGAGGGCCTCAGTTCCTTGGCTGTTGGTTGGCAGTGATTGGCACGTGGCTGTCTCCAAAAGGCATCTCACAACAGGGCAGCTGCCTTCCATCCAGGTGAGCAAGTGAAAGAGCAAGAATTGGTGAGAGAGACAGAAGCCAAGGTGTTTTTTAAACTTAACTTTGGACATGACATTCTATCACTTTAGTTTTTGAAAGTGGAACATTCAGTGGTTTTTAATAGATTCAAAAAGTTGTGCAACATTACCACTATCTAATTCCAGAACGTTTTTTATCATCCCAAAAGAAACCCTTTACACATCAGCAGTCACTCCGCACTCCCCTCCCCTAACCCCTGGGAACCACTAATCTGCTCTCCATTTCTGTGAATTTGCCTATTCTAGACAATTCATATAAATGGAATCCTACAATATGTAGCCAACTGACTTCTTTCCCTTAGCATCATGTTTTTGTGATTTATTTGTGTTATAGCATTTATTAGTATTTCATTCCTATTTCTGGCCAAATAATATTCTGTTGTGTAAATATATTGCATTTCGTTTATCCATTCATAGTTCATATTGTTTCTACTTTCTGGCTATTATAAATAATACTGCTATCAGAACATCTGGTTATTTCTGGCAATTATGAATAATGCTGCTATGAACATTTCCAAAGGTTGCTTCTACTTTCTGGCTATTACAAGTAATGCTGCTGTGAACATCCATGTACAAGTTTTAGTGACAACTTATATCTTCATTCCAATATCCTTTTACAGCATGTCTTGGCAGTGATGTCTGTGACATCAGGGAAGTGTCTTGAAATGTTTCGCATCATTTTAAATTTAAAAAAAAGTAGGGGAAGGAAATAGATAGTGATCGTGTATGTGATCAGAGAGGGATTTTGAGAAGGTGACATTTGAAATGCACCCTGAATGAAGAGAGCCATGCAGAGATCTCAGCAAAGAAAATTCCAAGCAGAGCACAGTAAGTGCAAAGATCCTGGGGTAGAAATACACTTGACCTGTTCAAAGAAGAGAAGACAGCCAGTATATTTGAAGTCAGATGGAATGGTAGCTGACGAGATCAAGAGAGTGGCCAACCACAAGTGTGAAGCCATGTAAGCAGTCTGCGTTTTGAATTGTGGTGATAGCTATTGGAAGTTTGTAAGCAAGCAGATGGGCACAGTTTGATTCACACTTTTAGAACGATGCCGTGGTTGCCATGAGAAGAGCAATTTGTAGGAGGCAGGAGTACAAGCGGAAGGATGTGTTGGGAGGTGGCCCAGGGGGTCTAAGAGAGCAGTCATGGTGACTTAGACCAGGTGATGATAATGGAGATGGAGAAAAGAGGTTGGATTCAGAACACATGACCCCACTGAGCACATTTAAATGTAACTGTCAGTTGGCCCTGTCTCTGTCTCACCAGACCGCAAGCCCCTAACTCTTCGTGTACACACCCTGATAGCCCACCCCGTGGGCACCCACGGCATGTTTGCTGCATGAGTGTTGTGGAATGACCTGGAAGTGACAGGTTGGAGATACAGCAGCCAAGGCCCCTGACTGTGAGCCTCTGAGCTGCTTCCCTGCTCAGGCTAGCTCATTCCCAGCCTGCCCCCTGGAACCATACCTTTAGTCCTGTCCTCTCTCACTAGCAGGGATCCCAAGTTTGTAAATAATATTTTCTTTTAAAATGTGATCAGAAAGAAGAGCCAGCAGTGTCAAAACTCTGTGCACAAATATTTTATTATTTTCCCTTCTACAAATGAGCACAGTATATCGATACTGGTGTACCTGGGAAGAGCAAGCATGCCGGGAGGTCAGCGGAATAGCAGCTCGGTGTGGCGATCCATTATGTTCTCCCTGAATTAGGCTCGTTGAGGCACTATTATTAAAGTGGGATTTTTCTTAATTATTAACAGTTAAAAATAGGAAAATAGATTTCAAGGAAAAAAAATAGTTGCAGGCAAAAAGAGTCCAATTCTAAATGTGTGCATGGGCGTAAAACGGAATTTGCCAAACATGAATAGGCACTTACAATGTGACTAGAATTGGCTCTGTCATGTGTCAGCCTAATAGCCTAAACCCCGGTTCAATACAATGAACTTGGGAAGGTTTGCTTAATGAAAGAACTGACGTTTTCTGTGCAGTGGCTGCATTCATCAGCCCGCATTCCTGTTCATTACACTACAAAGGGCTGCCAATGGGAATTGGTAGGATCATCTATTAGGTAAACGTGATGGGGACAAAAGATAGCAGAGGCCAGGGTTTTGTGGAATTTTCTGCGGTGGTCTGGGTTACTGGAGTAGCGAGCCCTGGTTACAGACAACATGTTTCCAAGTTGGCACGAGGGCTTCTGGAGACACAGGCTGAATTCTGGCTCTTCCACATCCTGGCACACACATCCTATGGGCTCCTAGGGAAGAGAGTTTTCACATATGTGTGGCATCGCCTGACCCATGGTGGAGTCAGTGGGGATGTCCACAATTACTGAGTGTTCCTTCTCCATCTGGGCACGCAGGGGGGCTGTGCTTTCCTGCTATGAGACTTACTTTGGCTAATAGACTCTGGGTAGAATCGACACATCTCTTTGAGGCAGAAACTCTAAGAGCCTAGCATCTTCTGCGCCACAATCTCCTTTCCCTCCACCCTTCTGCCCGGCAGTATTCCAGATCCCGGCTGCCCTGTCAGGGTGGGTCCTAGAGGAGGGACAAGATCAAGGGCCCCCTACTGACTCAAGATGGGCCTGGAGAAATAAGCTGTGCTTCTGGGATGTGGCATTAAGACGCTGAGATTTGGGGTTGCTTGGTGCTGTGTCATAGCCTGGCCCATGCTGCCTGTTTAGACCCATCATCACACCCAGAGGAATCCCAGTTTGACTCTCAGAGCCATCAAAGCCCAGAACAGTGGGTCACATCACAACATACTTGTAGACTATTTTAACAAGGTTGTAGTATTGTCATTTGCCTGGTTTTTTTTTTTAATCATTTTTAAGACCTGCCTATGTCAGTAAATTTCGTATAGCCTCAAGAGCCATTTGATTGGAGTGCCCGCTTGACAAATAAAGCAGGTTCCTTCAGCTGCGAGTGGGGCCTTAAGTCACTGGAAAATGCAGACAAAACAAGATGTGCTGATTGGCAAGGTCATCTCGGGAAGGGCCATTGTGGAGGCAAGAGCAGGTCCATTAATTCAGCAGGGATTTACATCAGTTCCATCTGCCTCTTACCTAATGGGGCTGTTTGGTTGTGTTCTTTCCTAGAGAGATTAGTGATTGAAAGGAGGAGATTTAGAAAGGAGAGATAAAAGTTTGCATTTAATTCTCATGACATGCAGCCTTCTAAGAAGGTTTTCTAAGGAGGCTCCATAGTAAATTCAGACTTAAGCCAGAGGGCAGCTCCTCCTGTGACAGTGTGGGTGTCCAGGTGGTGACTTTTCCATAATAAAGGGGCTCTAAAGGGGTGTTGGGGAAGTTAGGTTGTCTTCATGTTGTCTCTAATCCTAAAACCCAACTGCCTACTAAATTAAAATCTCTTACATAATTATCGCTCCGGGCATGGTGTTGAACATAGGATCTTTGTTTATTTGTTTCTTAAATTTATTCACGTCTAAAAGAGAGTTTTTCCTGTCTTCCCCCTTCCCACTAGTCCTCACCATCTTCAGTTCCACGAGCAGGAATTGTGCGATAGGTACTGAGGACTTTCACAAGTGCAAAGCCCAGTCTCTACCTTCATAAGATCATTGCCAAATGAGTGTCAAATGAGAGGATGTGTTCAAGGGCTTAGGACAGTGGCTGACAAACAACCTATAACTGCCACTTATGCAAATGGGGAGAAGCCCTGGGTCTTGGTGGTCCAGTAGATCAGGGTTCGAAAGCTGCCCCGGCCGTTTACTGACTGTGTGGCCTTGATCCTATGCCATGCCATTCTCAGCTTCAGTTTCCTTATCTGTAAAGTGGGAATAGGGCTGGCATCTTAACACTTTCCTCAGTGAGTGGCTGTGAGAAGTAGGTGAGCTGATGCCAGCAACACCACTAGCCCAGCCCCTGCCACCGGGGAAAATGTCAATCAATGTCCCTTCCTAGTAGTCGTCATATTCTACTGAGGGTGATGATGAGGGCATGGTCTTTGCCATGAAACCCCTCAGTAGCCCCTGGAAAGCGAACGAGTTGAGTTGGTGCACAGTCAGCTGCCACCCTCAGAAAATCTTGACTGGATGGATCTTAAGGAAGCAGTGCGTAATCTCCCAGGCCCACGAGTCCTGACTGGGACAGCTTCTTGGTGGCGTAGGTGTCAGGGCTCGAGCTCCAGCCCGGTTTACGCTCCACACGACGGTGGAGGGGCTGTCTGGGGCTGCCTGGGATACTCCGAAGTGGAAAAGTGTGTAAGCTCCAGAGTCAGTCAGAACTTGGCTCTAATCCTAACTGTCAAAACGTAAAAAACTATGACTCTGGGTAAGTCAGTGAGGACAGGACTTCTCTGTTCTCAGTGTCGTCATCTATAAAATGGGCATGGTGATCCTGTCTATGTCACAGTATGTATCATGGTTAAGGAGGGTTGTGTTAAGTACACAGCACCGGGCTCAGAATGCTTTTGATGAAAGTTGCTCAGGCATAGAAGGTCGGGGATTTATTCAGCATCACTCAGCTGGTAGCTGATGGAGCACGTGCTCAAACTCTCATTGCTGGAGTTCTCTTTACCAGAACACACTTCCAGCCCCACAACTCTGCAACCTCTGCTGTGGAAAGTGGTGCGAAAAGGTTTGCTCTCGTGCTTAATTAAAAACAGATTCACAAGGACTGTAGTTTTAAAAAACCTGCATCGATGCTCAATATAATCTCTCAATAAAAGAATTCAGTCTTATAAAGCCCGTTGCATATAAATTTTCTCATTCTGTTTACCAAGACAGAAAAAACATTGTTGTATGTGTCTGCTAGCAGCTTCTGTGAGAATCTGTGGGTGAACTTGTCTGCAAGTCTTTGGCATTTAAATTTTAGGTTTCTGCCCCTCAGAGCAGACCATCTTTCCAAAAGCAGAGCTCTGAGTATCTTTTAAGGCCGTTTTAAGACTTGGACGATTTGACATTGTTATTTAATGGGTTATCAATATAAATATACTTTTCCAGATTCTGGTTTTTGTGGAAAATTAAAAGTGATAATGTTGAAAATAGTAGGACACTGATTAGAATACCCATTACTGTGTTCTGTTGTTCAAATGAACTCGTTTGAGAAATGTCCCCTTTGTTTCTCTCTGTGTCCCTTTCTCTTGCGTCAGATCGATTCCGTTTGCCTGTACTGTAAGTATCGGTTGTTACTGAGCAGCATTCTGTTGTGTCCATCCTCTTCCTCCAAGTGTGCTCCTCACTAGTCTCTGGGATGTGCCCTCTGCTTCTATCACATTGCACTCTGCTCTGCTATCTGCCAAAGCTCTTCTTAAATACGCTAGCCATCAAAGCCACACAACCGGGCCGAGCACAGTGACTCGTGCCTGTAATCCCAGGGACTTGGGAGGCCAAGGCAGGAGGATTGCTTGCAGCCAGGAGTTTTAGACCAGCCTGGGCAGCATAGCAAGACCTGGTTTCTAAAAAAAAAAAAAATTATTAAAATTAGCTGAGTGTGGTGGTGAATGCCTGTAGTCCTAGCTACTTGGAAGGCTGAGGGAGCAGGATCTCTTGAGCCTAGGAGTTCAAGGTTACGGTGAGCTAAGATGACACCACTGTACTCCAGACTGGGTGACAAAGCCAGACCATCTTTAAAAAAAAAAAAAAAAAAGCTAAAACAAAAACAAAAAACCACACACGTACAATAACTCTCTCCTGTTCATCTCGATTCCCCTTGGGCATTCTCCAAGCATCTCGAGGGCAAGAATCACTACTTAAAATGTCATCAGGCAAATAGCAGTGACATTACAAGGTTCTGTTCATTCCTTTGTTCATCCATTGACCACTTATCCACCATTCATTATGTTCTTACTCTGAGCTAGGCACTGGGAGTATAAGAATAAATTAGGTTCCTTCAGTTTAGTAAGGACAAGGCATGTGAACAAACAAGTAGAACATTCAGTGTGGTAAGTGCAACGGCAAAGGAACCAAGAGAGGTAGGTAAGAGAAAGGACTGGTTATCTTTGCCAGGTTCTAGTGAAGAAGTGAGGGATGAGGGATGAGGATGAGGAGATTTGGAGAGGAAGCTTTACCACTGAGAAGGACAAGCATAAGATGGGCTTCAGAATCCAGATGGGTGTTTATAGGTGGACCACCCTGGGAAGCTGAGCAGTGGGGAAGGAGGGAAGAAGGTACATTCTGAACAGAGGGAACAGCAGGTGCAGCCCAGACATGGGCACCTTCAGAGTGCATCTGAATCTTCCTGATGAGACACCGGGTGGTCACTTGAGGACTCCCTGGAAGGGCATCTCCATCAGGGCTCCATGAAGGATATGGGAACCTCTCTATGTATTTTAAAAAGGGAAGGATTTAATAAAGGCAATTTAGCACGTACAAAATTGTTGGAAGAGCCGAACGAGTGGTTTCAAAGTTGGTCTACAAAAATAACCCCCTGAATAATACAGAAGTGACCGTCCAGCAAGCTTGAACCACTGAAGCCACAGCCAGAGCTAAGCAGATGGATGATCCAAAGCCACCTCCACTGCTGTGGCCCCATCTCCATCACCAGGAAGCTGGAGTATCGACCCCAGAACAGGAAGACAGAAAACTTTGTTTGCACATGCCCTTGCTAGGAGGAAAAGCCCCAGAGACACTGGATATGGCCCTTCCCTGGCATCTACCATCCGTGTGTCACATGACAGCATCTAGCCATTAGTGAGACAGACTTGTGTCTACGACCAAAGCTGCAAGGGAGTCCTTTCAAGGAAAGGTAGTTTTAGCTTTCAAACTCTTCCAACTAGAGAATAGCAGAATCCAGGGGCAACATTGCCCCTGAGGGGGCATTTCCCAATGTCTGGGACATTTTTGGTTGTCACAACTGGAGGGAGAGGGAGATGCTACTGTCATGTGGTGGGTTGAGGCCAGTAATGCTGCTAGACATCCTACAATTCGCGGGACAGCCCCCACCACAGAATCATCCAGCCCCAAATGTCAAAGTACCAAGATTGAAACTCTGAATAGAAGCCAAATGAGTCAGTTAAAGATATCCAGCACAAATATGTCGTATGTTGCCATTCCAATAGTATTAGAATTTTTGTTGGTTTGAGCTGAAAACCAGATAAAATTTACTGAATAACTAATTTTTGTTCCTTCAATATGTGTTGTTTTGAAATTTGCATCCAGGCATCCTGCGTCACTTAGGTGGTACCCATGGTGATTATTTCAGTGGCTCAGAAGACTTCTTTCAAAGTAATTTCTAATAATATTTCATTTAAGGAGATGGGAAAGTAAAGCTTTTCTCCATGTTACTTTTTTTTTTTTTTTTTTTTTTTGCACTCACTGCTTTTTCATCAGCAGAATTGTATTATTAGAACAAGTCCTCTGGAAGGGGTTGCCTTTTCCCCTGCCATCCTCCCTCTCCAATAATGTAGAGCTGTTATTTGGCTTGTTTTTGTTTTTCTTCCAGAGGCAGCAGGAAGGGGGAATGAATGGTGGCCAAGAATTAAAAATTCCTGTTCCTGGCCGCCCCCGAAAGTGCCATCTTTGATGGTAGGGCTTCTATGTGTCAGGGAGCCCAGCTGGGCTCATGCTCACCCTCATTCCCTGCTGCCCTTCCACCAGCAGCCAGGCCCACGGGGGCTTAGGAAGGTCAGGCAGCTTGTGATGAGTTGCCACCACTCTTCTACCCAGGGCTATATCCTTGGATGTTTTTCTGGGCATCTGCCCTTTCCAACCCTCCCATGGTTCAGGAAGGAAACACCTTTCCAAACACCCCAGTGACTCTGATTTTTCCAGGATATATGTAGGATGGTTTTCCTCATCACACTGCACTGGGACCTTGCCTTATGGGAACTGTTAGATCTGATCTCTGAGACACTTGTTAGAGGCCTATGGTTGGGAACCGTGCCACCCTCCTGGTGTGGATTATAGTGTCATGGTTAGGTCCAGGGCTCCGGAGTCTGGCAGCCCTAGCTTTGGATTTGAGACAGATGCCAGACTGGTTGAATTGTGCCCCCACCCCCTGCCAAATGTCTACCCAGAACCTCAGAATGTGACCTTATTTGGAAATAAGGTCTTTATGCAGATATGACTAATGTAAAGATTGAGATGTGATCATACTGGGTTAGGGTGGGCTCCAACTTCAATGAGAGTGTCATTAGGAGAGACAGAACAGAGACACAGACAGGAGGGTGATGTGAAGAGAGAGGCAGACACTGGGGTGATGCACCTACAGGCCTAGGAACAGCAAGGATTGCTGACAACCACCAGAAGCTGGAAGAGAAGCCTGGGACAGTTTCTCCCTCGGAGGCCCCAGGAGGGACTGACTCTGTGGACACCCAAATTTCAGACTTCTGGCCTCCTAAACTGTGAAAGAATTAACTGCTGTTGTTTTAAGCCACCCTGTTTGTGGCTCCAGGAAACTAATACAGATACTTTCAATGGTTTAGCTTCTTTACTACAACAGCCTTGTAAGTGGGCGGCAGGATCATCCTCTCCCAGCTGTGACAACCTGGTTAATTGCAGGTGCTCGCAGAGCCCTGGTTTCCTTGTCTGTAAAGCAGAGATTCTCTATCTCATTTTGAGGTGGTCAGAAGACCTGAATGAGACTCTTGGCACAATGCCTGGTTCAGAGTAAGTGACCAATAAATATCAGCCCTGATTATTGTTGCTATTACTTAGAATGTAAATATATTTAAGAATGCACCGTCAATATGCAATTACCCTCACTAATAAAAAGGAATAAAGGTCTGGATTGCAAAATAGAAAATAAATGTAAATTAAGTCGCTTTACATTTTAAAAAAGTGGTGAGATAGACACACAAGCACTAAGCTTTTGTGAGGGGAGATGCCTCTCACTCCATTCCTTCTTATCCCAACCCATCAGGATTTGGCTTCCACCAAAACAGCAGAAGAAATGTGATCCTGGACAATCTACAGGGAAAATCATCTTCTTTGGGATAGTTAAGAGTTAAGTATCACTTTGAGCTATCGGATCCTGATTAAAAACCATTCATTCATTCTATCCCACAGCTCCCCCGTTTCGTAAAAGTTTAGAATACCGGCAGGGCAGCCAATACGTTTAAATGATTTTATTCAAATGTCAGATTTAATTAAATCCATAACCAGAATACAAGCCAAAAAGAAATTTTCAGGGAGCTTGGAATTTTTCTTTTTTTTTTTTCCTCATGTTCAAGGTGATAACTGTCGAATAAAACTTTCCTAAACACATGCAAATGCAAGTGGGGGCATTTATCATAAAAACACAGCTCTCCAGGCTGAAGTGCTTGTTAACATCGTACTCTATAGCCAAGTGTGATGATCAGAAAATTTATATATCAAAGAGACCACAGAATAGTTATAGTTTGGTGATTTCAACTAAGACTGGAATGCGTGTGTGTGCACTCCTTCCTCGTGTTCAGGTTTCTGTGATCATTCAGGTGTGCACAGGTATCCTAATGCGTGGCCAGGTTACTAGGCCCAGAGTGAGCAGCGTAGCATGGCAAGAGAAACCATTGTGTCTCCAAACCATGCCTAAATCGCCTGTAATCATTTCATTCCAGCTTGCATAACTAGATTGATTTTATCACTTTCAAAAAGAATGGCCGAAAGATACTTAAATAAAAATGATGGGATAAAATTTTAAATACAAGAATGACCAAAAAGATCCCCAGAAGATCATCCCTGCTCCAGAGCCCCCCATTTCAGGGTCTGGCATTTGTACTGATTATGGCCTGACAGCTCTTGAGTTTCCAATGATAACAGCCATCTGACTTGATCGGAGTTCAATGGATTTTCACTAAAATAGAATCATCGCCTTGGTGATGGATAGAAAAAGTAAAGCAATACATCCTGATAAATGCTCTGCCTGCCTCCTTCCTCTCCCTGGCAGTGACCTTGCGCAATCCATAAGAGAGCAAGGCAGAGCCCTGGCCACCGCCGCAGCACATCAGGACTTGGAAATTTAAGTAGCTTTGAAACCCATCAATGGGGTGAAGGGGGAATGGCCTGAGAAAGCAATGGATCATGCTTAGAGGGCTCAGAGGGAAATAGGGTACGCTGAAGGTCAATGTGCAGACGCGTCCTGAAGGGACGGCTCCAGCCCTCATTCTCATTCATGGGAGGCTGTGGCCCTGTGAGGTGAGATCAGTGGAAGAGTACAATGAAGCAGGAATTTTCAGAGCATACAATTTCTTCTTGGAATCGAAAGGCACCAGAGAATGGTGCAGAATAAGCACTAACCTAGAGCGAGAGGGTCTCTTCCTCAAGAGTAGCAAGGAGCCAGCTGTACAAGGAATCCCTCAGCCTCTATAACAAGACGTTTGTTTTCCAACCCAGTTAGCTTGGCCAACTGCGAATACTTTGAACACTGTTGATCATCAGTAAGGACAGCGGCACCATAACATGAAACCCAACTAAAACAGGATGTGCAGGAAGCTCATGGACTAGTTGCATCCGCAAGCCTTCTACCGTGCTTGATTGCAAAGAGAAGCTTCTGGGTGTCTGAAGGGGAGAGAAGTTAGACATTGGCAGGCACCCATTAGTGTTGGTTACAACTTGCTAAAAGAAAATATTAAAATAAAAATTAGATCATAAATTTGGAGCCACAGTTACCAGGCCTAAAGTGCAAATTGCCAAACAAGTCAAGAGACTCATTAGCATTTTATGTAAATCAGTTATTACTGTTCTCCACTTCCTTAATTATCCATGTTATTTCAATACAACCCTTCTTTGATGTCCCAATTCTATATTTAAATAGTGCAAGATTTCTATCGTATCCTCCCGCAGAGGTTTGTGCCATGCAAAAAACATGCCAAGAGCAGCTATTTTAGAGACTACAGGGAAATGTTTAATTGGTTCATCCCATTTGAGTTATGAGGGCATATTACTGAGCACATAAAATCAGAAACGTGGAAAGTACTAGCTTGGAGAAGTTTACTAAAACCTGCAAGAGATCGCTTGAAATTTGGCCCCCAAGACTTTTTGGATTCTCAGTGGGAGCTGTTTCAAAGGGAAATTGTGCAAACTTCATTGAATTTTGCTAAACAATTGATTTATAATTGAAATATTTGGAAATAAAATCCAACAGCTCTCTTTCCTTTAGCTCATAGAGTTAGTCTTTTGGTTGGACTCATAGAACACACCTGCCAGAGAGAGGGAGGGACGCAGAGGAAGGGGAGCCTTCCCCATCTCCTGCTTTTCAACTGGTTCATCTTTTCTGAAAGACTTGCCAACTCTGACATGAAGAGCAAGTTCACTGATTTCTTATTCTCAAGTGATCTGAAATTGCAGAAAATCTCACAAATTATAGATATAAGTGGCCTTTCTTTAACAAATGAACTTGAAATAACAATGTGGGCACAGAGAACTTAATAGTCACTCTTATTATTAGTCACTCTTATTATTTTATCCTAAGCAGTAGGTTCCATAATCTTTGCCACCTGCATTCATCTTCCTGCCTGCCTCCTGCCCCATAACTTATTTTTAAATACTTTATTAAAAAAGACAACATGAACTTCTTTGAACATGAACTATAACTGAAAATAGAAGTAAATAGAAGGACACTTACTCTTCCCATATATTTTTGAACAATCACTGTATCTGATCTATCTTTTTTTCTTTCTTTTCTTTCTTTCCTTTCTAGGGCAGATCTGGGTACAGCCAGTATGCAGTGCAGGTTTTGGTGCAGATAGACCCGGGTTCAAGACAAAGGGGGGTGTGTGTGTGTGTGGTCTTGTTTAAGTTGTCTACCCTTAGGATCCTCTCAGTGAAACCTGCATAACAGTGCTTATATTGAAGAGTTGTCATAAATATTTGTGTTAATATATGCATAATGATTATTATGTAGTAGGTGTTCAATAAATGGTAAGCTCGAGCCTCTGTCTACTGTGGGCCAGGCACTGTGCTGAATATTTACATAGATGGTCAGATGATCACCTTGAATCCTTAAAACATTCATCAAAATAAGTAAGATTATTAGTACACCTATTTAACAGGTGAGGATAATGGGATTTCCAGAGATAAGTGACTTCCTCTAGGTCACACAAAATCGAGTGGAGAAGTTGGAATTCAATTCAAAAGTTCTCTATGCTAGAACTATAATTTAGACAAGAACCACCCACGGTAGTAAGATTAATATTAAAAGGTTAAAAAAAAAGCCCAAAGTTCTCATATCTTTTATCTACATAAATACATAATATTTATAGAAACTCATCTCTGCAAACGGAAATACTTTAAATATTTAATTTATTGGTTATTTATTTAACAGATACTTTTATGGGCCTTGCCATATTCCAGGCACTGTTCTAAGCATTTACAACTAGTAACTCACTTACCCATTTCACAAATATCTATTCTGAGAGCAAGCCTAGGGGGCTTAGGGGAGAATTCCAAGATGCTGTGAGACAGGACCTCTCCCTAATGTTTACAATACTAGATGTCCCTGGGTACTAGCCCATTTATATGTTTTTTTAAAGTAAATTTTATTTTTAAAAACATGATTTTTCTGATCACACATATGACACACTCATTATAGAAAACTTGGAATTATAAGAAGTTGTAAAGAAGGGAAAAAAAAATTTTAAAGCCTTCACAATCCTACCAGGCATCGTTAGCATCAATCCTAGATTTGAGTGGAAAGAGAAAGCACATGATCTAGTACAAAGCACTTTTTTCAGCTTCTACACTTGGCTTGTTTTAACAGTTGGAGAGTAGTTCAGACCTTGCTATTCCACAGTCAAAACTGGGGCAGTAACCCGACAAAGAGCCCCCGAGGTTTCAAATTCCTCAGCCCTGTGTCTCCTCTGTAGCTTGCTGTCTTGTTCCATGTAGATATAAAACTAGCATCCTGCATATCAGCTGGGATGATTTCTATTTAGTCCAAAACAAAACAAAAAAGTAGCATGCCACCATCTCCAAAAAGAGAGGGTCTGGGACTTTTGCCCCTTTTGTCACTGAGTTGTCTTCCATTCAAATCTTGTCACTTGGGCCTTGGTAGCATGAACTACTAAGAGCCCTGAGTATTTACTATTTTCTTTACCCTGGGACTTCCTGTTGCAGAAATCACATCACTTCTCTGAAAAGCTTCCGTCCCCCCACCCCCACAGTGATGGGTGGGGTTTCATCACCAGGAAAGCACATTGTTCCAACTCTCAAAGTCTACAGTCTAAAATCATCATCATGTATTTTCATCAGGATGAAATATCGGGAGCTCTGCTCAGTGCAAGGTTTTATTAATGATGTGCTGTCAGGGGCTGGATGTTCTGCATATTTGCATATTAAACAGCTGAGTGAAGAAACATTCCTTTTATTGCTGCAGGGAATAAATCAGTTTAAAGCAAGTTCTCATCATTTATACTCCTTTCAGCTAAGTCTTCTTTTATTGAAATAAATTGTTGAAGTGTTTTGCTCATTCTTTGAATACTGATGAAATTTACCTTGATAGGACCTCAGGAAAAATAATATTTTCTTAAAGGTGTAGTATTGTTCCATTTTTGAGTATCACTTTAATACATTATTGATAAGTTAATTTAGAAATATCAAGTGAAAGGGGAAGAAAAACAATTTTGAATAAAGATGGTATTTCCTCTTGATGATTGTGCCAAGTGCATTTTTATTGGTAGGACATAAGCAAATAAAAAAAAAAGCAACAAAGGCAGTTTTATTAATACCTAGTGTACTTTTTTTTTTAATGAACCATGAGCTGTTTTTGCATTCAAATCCCAGTAGACAATAGATTCCATCCACATACAAGGACACAGTGTTTACCAGCCCCCAAAGCTTGCTGTCCCCTGGGCAGGCACACAAGAGGTCCCAGGCAATCAGGCTATTTTCAAACATGAATTATACCCGGCCTCAGGGTAGGGTCCAGTGGCTGTTCGACAGGATCCTTGCAAATGTTTTGGGTTCCTCCATCTGCTCATTACCTACTCTTTATGCCAGAGGTTGAAAACTCACTGTTCAGATTAAATATGTCCTGAAAACATTTTTTTGTAAAAAAACATTTTGGCCTACATGATGTTTTTTAAAAACGATTTAATTGCTTGCCAACATTTTCAAATTGAGAAATTTCACATAAAATTTCAGATTTCCAGCTTCTCTTAAAAAGGAAAAAGATTAAACAATCCTGAACCTGTTCTGTTCTGTTACTCTGAGCAGTGTCTGCTTTAGGAGGGGGGTGAGGGGTTCCTCTCAGGACTTCGGTCTCCCCAACCCCCACTGTGTACATTGTCTGACACCTGGCCTTGGGCTTTCAGGATGCCTGCCTGGTGCTTGCAGACGGTAACTTTGTCCATCTCTGATCTATTCCTTTTCTCTTGGTAGAGAACTCAGGTATACAGAGTGTTAGGGCAGTGCCTGGCACATACAAAGTGTCCAGAAAGTGTTAGCTGGCATTAAAATGCATGAAACATGCGGACTGAGGGTAGTCAGTGACATAAATGTTTTTATTTCCTTTACACAATCCTGAGTATAGACTAAACTTTCTTAGGCTTTCAATTTCCTGCCTTATGAAAGAATTTTATTTCTAAAAAGTAGCCTTCTCAGCTCCTTGCAAATCTTTGCTCAAATATTCCCTTTTCAGGGATGACATCCTTGACCACTGTTTAACATAACAAATTTCTTCCCAAACCCTCCCCTCCCTAAATCTCTTCCCTGCTTTATTTTTCTGCCTAGCATTTACCATTTCTCTATGTTATTTGTCCATTTGTTAATTGTCTCACTGCCCGTCCCACACTGGAAAGCAAACACCATGAAGGCTTAGGGTTTTGTCCCTTTGGGTCCCTGCTGTGTCCTGAGTACCAGTGTCCATGCCTCACACTTCCTAAAGCACATGCTTCATAAATATTGAGTGAAAGAATGAATGAATGAATGAACGGATGGATTTGTTTATTATAGCTTGGCCTCAATCTTTACAGAAATTCAATGCAACAGTTATTTATTCAAGCACCTGTTGTGTGCAGGGCCACACGTGGGTTGTAACACAGAAGGAAAAGGTGTGCACGGCAGAGATCCAGGGCTCAGGAAGTTGAGTCCGTGCCAGTAGTCTGTGCCACAGTGTGATCATTGTGTAAAGAACTGCAATGTGCATCCTGGAACTGGTGTAGGCACAGGCACAGATCTATAAAATAGAAAACTGGACAATACATGGGGACATCCATGGTGGGGAAATCTTGTTGAATAAGATTGGGTCTGAGAGAGGCTTAAAAGAGAGTCAGGATTCTGAGAGGGCTGGAAGGAGGGAACAATAGGAAACTTAACCTTTTTTCAGACCCTCTCCTGTTCCTGGTCCGGGTTAGGTGCTCTACACTCCTCCCCTCATTGACTCCGGAGCAACCCTAGTGACACTCGTTGTTCTTCCCATTTTACTCCAGACATGATGGAGGCACCTCCCCAGGGTGGTGCCACGCACCTCGTTCATGCAGCGTCAGTTCAGCCTGGCCTTAGACCCCTTCCCATCTTCAGTGGGAAGATAGGAGAACGGGGATGGAGGCGAGTGCGGAACCTGTTCTAGCATCTCCAGGATGCCCTTTGGCGAAGCTGAGGCTGGTCTGTTCCTTTGTGGAGGCGCCGATATCCGAGGGAAGGGATGGATTCAGGGAGGACCGTGTCCCCTGCTGACCTGAGAGAGAGAGAGAGATGGCTTACGGGTACCTGAGATGCTAGAACGCTTTTCTTATCATGGCAGCGACAGGGCAGGGGGTGGAAAGGTGGGTCATGCATTCAGAGAACATACGATAAGGAATAAACATGACATCAGCATAGGCTTTTATTTTTTTTTAAGTCGTGAAATAAATAGTAAAAAGCTCCTATTCCTGTTTCTCTGCCAGGAGTATTGTTTCCATATAAATCATGTGTGACAGAAGCTCCTTATTTTTAAGTGGAAAATGCACATTTAATAACATGAGAATAATGTCCAAACATGTTCTCATTGATGGCTGCCAAGAGAGCACCAGCACTCCTGCTGCCTGGAGAAAGAGACACTCAGATGGGACTGTTTTAGGGGCCATACTGCCATTGTCACTGCCTTGGCTTAGCACAGCTCCTTAAGCAAGGGCAGCTCAGTGCTTTGGTGCCTTGTAAATCCTGGAGTCAGAACTGACCTGGTGCCCGGGACCCTCGGCCCCACCACGAACTGGCTGTGTGTGAGACCTTGGGCTCATTATTTTACCTCTACAAGCCTCAGTTTCCTCATCTGTAAAATGGGGATAATGTTGGCCTCTACCCTTGTAGACTTAGAGCAAAATTTAAACAAGAGAAGACATCTAGAGCTGGGCTATCCAATACATAAGGTAGCCATTGGCCACATGGGATTATTTAAATCTAAATTAAACTAAGAATTCAGTTCCTCAGTCACGTATTTCCAATGCTCAGCATGGCTAGTGGCTACTACGTTGGATAGCACAGATACAGAAAGAACATTTCCATTATGGTAGAAAGTTCCACTGGACAGCACTTAGCACAGCATCTGGCATGGAGTACACTGTTGGTTCTTCATTTGATTCACATGATACTTGAATCAGAGCCTTCTGAATCATGACTTCAAAAAACTGAGGTTGGTGCCACCTAAGCATCCACCCATGTGTGAAAAAGGAAGGAAGCAGAGTTTGGTCGTACAGGACTCTCTGCCCGATAGAGAGTTCTCTCGGGACAGACCAAGGTTTGAGGGTTCCCGATCCTGTTCCCAGGGGAATCCTGTATACGGGTGTTAATCTGATCAGCCCCAGCCCAGCTCCTCCTTAATTACCTGAAGTGGATGGGACAGTTTCCAACACTCAGCACAAAGGCTTTCGCGGTGACTCTGCTGCTTACTATGTATTTGGCCTTGTAAAGTTGCTCTCTAAGTCAGGGCTTCTTTTCTTAAACTTTGGTGTGAGAATCTCCTGGAGGGCTTCGTAAAACATAATTCCTGGGCCCAACTTTGGGAGCCCCTAATTCTCTCTGTCTGGGCTGGGGCCCCGGAGTCTGCATTTCTGTTACAGCAAGATCCCAGACGTCACGGATGCTTCCGGACCACAGTTGGAGCAGCTTCCTTTTCTTTTTTTTTTTAAGGCTCTTTGTTTATAAAAGGTTGTTCTCCATGCTCGAAATTATTGTGAGGATTGAGAAAATAAATATATGTAAAGTCGACAGCCAATGACATTGTAGATAGTAATGGCATCTGCTGTTACTATTATTTTATTTTTACTAATTATTTTTTACACCTATAAATCAGGATCTGCTAGAATTTGTTGATGTTTGAAAATTGGGCCTAGCCCACTATGCCACTCTTCCATCATGAAATAATTGTCTTGGATTTAAACTATTAAACAACCTTTCAATTTGAAGTCATTCAGTACCAGTGAGGACGAATGTATCTCCATGTGTGTAGTGGGTGTCACTCTGTAATCAAGTACTTCTTCCCTTCAGGGTAGTTTGGACCCAATAGAGTTTGCACCATTCATTCGTCCACAGCCAGGGGCAAAGTCCTTAATGCCCACTGCAAGGGGAACAGGTGTGCTCAGCACTTTTGCATAACGCAAAGTGGGTGTTTTGCAAACACCTACTTTTTTGGTTCAACATCAGCTTCACGGGGGAGATGCATCTTCTCTGCGTGGATGATTCTATGAGGATGACACTTCTGATTTACACTTAGAAATTTAGTACATGAACCTCTAGGCTGCTCCCATAGATAGCTTGGGTGGGGTAGGAAGGTTAAATCATTTAAAACCTATGATCTGAGTCCAGATGCCACATTCTTTTGTCCCAGCCCTGAAATATTCCCAAATTCCGTTTCCAATTTCCAAAATAGCAGGGAAGGTGAAAACACTGAGTGTGACTCACTCTTGTTTTTAATGTTTTTGATGTGCCACTGTCTTCAAGGACTTGAGTAAGTTTTGATATTAAATATCCAATGGTCATGGTTTGGGTTTAAAGAGCTTATCATGATATATGATTCACATTTTCTGAGTATTTAAATAGGCTTCTTTGGTTTCAAGGAACAGAGTTTTATTCATGTCACCTCTTCTAAAAAAAAAAAAAAAGTTTTACTGTGAGAGATAAAGTTGGCAAGTTTAGGAAATGTGTCAGGCCTGGGGACCTGTCTCTGACTATTCCCTCCTGCACAATTGCTGTGTTCTGTTTTTCCAAAGGGCTTCTTTCACCATTGCTAGATTTATCTGTTCTCCTCCCTCCCAATTTTGGCTTACATTCGCTGCTTTTTGCTCACAATAGCACAACTCAACCCAACCTCATGGCATCTTTTCATCAGCTATCCCTGGTACAACAGGCTTAGAGTCAGTTTCCCAATTCCCGAGTGCAAGAAATCCAGTGATATGAGTCATCTTTGCCACTGGGAAGTGACAAAGCAAACTTTTGGACTGACTGCCCTTGGCTCAGGTATAACTGGACCTGTGATCTATTTAGATGTACTCAGAACGGTATCAGGCAACATAAAACATGCCCACCTAAGTAGGAGGGCCCATGGACCATGGGAGTTTTCTTTAGAAGGGCATGTGAGTGGGCAGAGATGACTGGTTTTTGCAGTTTGGGGCCAATTGAATGGGAATGACAGCTGTAGCGTGTTGAGTCACATCAAGTCCGGAATTCCTCTCCACCCCACCCGTTTGCAGTTGCCTCAGATTTATCACAGGACCTTATGTGATGCAAGCATGCCTGCTGGCCCAGGCTGCTCCTCACAGCTGCAGCTTCCCTAGGGGTGGATGAGCCATCTGGGGCCTCCTAGAACACTCCTCCCTCCGTACTAAAAGCTGAGAAGGGTCCTGCCCACGCAGTTGCCATTGAGGGGCTTGGGGGACCAGTTACCTTTCTCCAGGTTAATCTCAGCTTCAGCTGGCTTGAACTATAATTATAATGGACCACATTATATTGAGCTATAGAAGAGCCATAGCTGTCACCTAGCTGAGCTTCTCTTTGTCCCCATATGTTTCAGTGAGGCAGTTACAGCTTCTAAAAAGGGAGCCAGGAAATACACTGATAATTCACTCCTCTTATAGTGGGAGCATGGCAAAGCTCATAGTATGTACCAGAAACCTGGGAACACATATTATCTTACACCAATGCCTGTGAAAGTGCATCGTGGGCCTCATTTGGGAGTGTTTTCTCAATTCGATTTTTATTCTGGGGCATCCTTTGGCCACAGTCCTTAGAGGGACTTTTTTCTCTCTGACATCCATTGTAACATGGCCCACCCCCTGAGATATCGCTGTTCAGCCTGCTGGTGTCTCCACCTCTCCCTGCAGCATCATGAGCAGTCAGTTTCCATTCTGATTTTATGACCCTGGAGAGTTGGGAGAGATCTGTGAGGTCATCCTGTCCGTCCTCAGCCAGGACAGCTTTGTTCCCCAACGGTGGAGTCAAGTATTAGTCCAGTCTCCTTTCAAATGACTCAAGTGGTGAGGCCCCAGGACCTCCCTTGGGAAGCAATTCTGCAGCCTAATAATTCCCCGTGTGACGTTTTTTTGTATGTGTCTAATATTCAGAGTCTAACACGATAAGTCTGTGAAGAGCTAAGTCTTTTTAAAGTAGTTCTTCACCTAGGAATGTTCTCATAACAGTCACTTTTGTGAAAAATCTTCATCCAGCAAGGGAGTTAAGTGCAAGTTACAATGAGACTTAGGGACTATGTGTCCTAAAATGCAAGAGTGGCCCCCAAAATGAGAATTAATGGTGTAAATCTGCTCAATCTGCCAGCAGTGTGTACACCCAGTAACTGTTCTATGTATAATATTTCACATAATACTATGTATTTTGCTTATGCGGTGCTAATGTGAAAGCAAGAGAAGCTTCTGCCATTGAATGCTTAGCATATAATTCATATTCTTCCTCTTTGAGATTTCTCTGACAATCTCTGCTCATTCTGCTAGCCAAGGAATGAGATCTTGGCCTGTGTCTTTCTTCCACGTGGGGTCTATCTTCAGTCTCGGTCACTGCTGAGAGCATGGCGGGATGCTAATTATTGCTGAGAGAAAGATTTCAGGGCAGGGTTGTGAGAGGGGAAGAAAGAATGAAAGGAAGAGAGGAGAGACAAGGACACCCCAGGGGTGGGAGGGAAGACAGAGAATAGGAGAAATAGAAGTGTAAATAAAAGGAAGGAAGGAAAGATGGAGCGACATAAAGAAGGAAAAGAAAGGAAAGTGCAAGTAGATGTGGAATCTGTGGGTTGGGAAAAGACATTCATACTATCAGTACCAAACGTTCCCCTAAAATTTTTCCCATCGGGATCCTTCCTTTGCTGTAGGAATCCAGTCCTCAAAGTGTTTATCCCAGGCCAGCAACATCAGCATCACCTAGGAAGTTTGTTAGAAATGCACAGATTCCCCGGCCCCCTGAATCAGAAGACCCAGCTCTCGGTTTTCACAAGTGCTTGAGTGCATCCTGATGCATGAGCAAGTGTGAGAGCCACTGCCCTCGGACATTTTTCTAAGAATCTGACTGTTCGTAGGAATGGCCCAACAGTTAGAAGGCATTTATAGTTATAGGGGACTCCACCCACTACTCCACGTGTCTTCTCTGTCTGATGGTTTCTGACTTGCAGAAACCATAATCCCTGGCCAAGAGACAGGCTTCATTTCTCAAAGTCATCTGGGAAGGCAAAGTCCTTTTTCGCACATGACATTTTTCTTTTGACCACGCATCATGCCACGTGGTAATATACAGATTCCACATCCAAGCAGCGAAGGCCTGTGCGACGCAAGTTAAGTGGATTCTCAGGATATGTATCTCAGATTCCCTAATGCTTCCCCAGTTGACACATCATGGCCAACAAGAGGGTAGGATCATTAGGAGTTTATTTTCATCTTTATCATTTAAAACACATTTTTCCAATGAGAGTACTGATGACATAAAAGGTTCTGCATTGAATAACCACCCAAATTATCCCTGTTTCACTTTCATCCCATTCACACAGTTCTCGTGTCTTCGCTCACAATATAACGATGAATCCAAGTTGCCTTAAGTAGGTATTGGAAATATGAATCCAATATATTCTTGATGTTCCTATGCCATAATTACAATTGAAAATCAAAGTCCTCATATCTCATCAAATCATGTTTTTGGTTAAAGGGTTGTCTTATACTTTTCAGAAGAGGAGAATCGAAAACATAAAAGTCCTCCTTCATTTTCAAAGTGGGCTGTAGTTGTTTAAGGATTTGTCCTATTGCACACTGATAAATATTTATCACGGTTAAGTGAACAATCATTTGGAGACAGATACCATTTTATGATGCAGCTTCTCAGGGCGTCCTAATTGTGACTCTGCCTTGCCGTTTTATGTTTTATCGGAATATGCAGACATATACTTTATGAGGTTGGGTAATGAAGAGAGAGAGACCCCAATAAACATATTTGCTAAGAGTAATGGTTATCTATAGCTCAGCAACCCTTGGTTAGCATAGCCTCTATTACACAATACAAAGCAAGCAGTTCATAGCTCAATTAGATCTAACTTGCTTCATTTTCAGGCATTATGTTATTCTAAATTAACAATATATTTCATATTCTCCACGTCTGACTATTAACTGGATTTTGGAACCTTCAGGGCTTATTATTTAGTAATCCCCGAAGCTCTCAAGTAGGCATTTTTAAATTCACGTATTAGAACAGATTAAAAATTAGCTGGAAAGGCGTGTTAAATAGTCCACTCCCTTTCTTTTGCTAATTGTGCTAGAAGTAAAAAAGAAAATGCAAGTGAGGTCAGATCTAGTATGGTATTAATACAAATGCATTTGCTACCTAGTTTGCTGCTAATTGTTGCTGAAATGAGGGTTATTTAAATTAGTAAATAATTTTTGAGATCTCTGTAAATGTCACAGAGCCACAATTCACGCACACAGACTAGCAGTCGTTTTTTCTTTATATTTTAAAGTTTTCTGCAATAGGAATGTGTTTAGTACATAAACTAGGAAAAAAATGTGAGGCCTCACTACAAATAAAAGTGATAATGCATGCAAATGTTTTGAAAATAGTGATCAGTTATGCCCTACAAAACACAATTTTATTTCTTGTTGCATCATCTTCATCCTATTTGTTAATCGGATATTGGAAAGTTTTCCAAAAATCTTGGCTGGATGCAGTAGCTCACACCTATAATCCCAGCACTTTGTGAGGCTGAGGTGGGAAGATTTCTTGAGCCAGGAGTTCAAGGCCAGCCTAGGCAACATAGCTAGAAGTCGTCTCTACAAGAAATAAAAAAAAAAAAAAAAATAAGCCAGGCATGATGGCATGTTCCTGTAGTCCCAGCTCCTTGGGAGGCTGAGGCAGAAGGATTGCTTGAGTCCAGGAGTTCAAGGCTGCAGTGAGCTGTGGTTCACTGCACTCTAGCCTGAATGACAGAGTGAGACTCTGGCAAAAAAAGAAAACGAAAAAAAGAAAAAAATCGTAATCGCAAAGACCATTCATGATGAATCACTGTGTCAGTTGCTATTTTTAAATTTTTTTTTTTCTTAAGGAAGATTCTGACAAATCCGACTTTTCCAGATCCCCATGTACTAAGTCACTTCTTTCTATTTATCCTCCCTCTATTGCATATTAAATCACTATATTTGGAGAATAGAAGATTCTGTTTTCATTACATATGCTTGAAATCCTATCACATGTGCCATCCTCAGTGAAGCCAACTGTCTTGCCTGTCCTATTTATGCCCTGCAATCCATCCTTTGGACTGCTGCTTCACCAGCGACAATTTTGCCCTCAAGGGATATGTGACAATATCGGTAGGTTCTGGTTGTCAGAATTTGGAGAGGGGCAAGGGATGAGGGAGGACGCTCCTGGCATCTGTGGGTAGAGGCCAGAGATGCAAGGATGGTGCTGAACACCCTACAAAGCACAGGACAGCCCCTCCCCACCTCCACCCCACCCGCCACCAACAAAGAACCATCCAACCAAAAATGGCAATAGCGTCCCTGTGGGAAATTCTGTTCAAGCCACATCTAACCATAGAAGGTTACCAAACTGTGCTTTGTACATAGTATGCTATCTGCCCTGTATTTCCCTTTGCTAATTCCTGCTCATGCTCCTCAAATACCCCAGGCATCGTGTCTCTTTAAGAAACCTTTGCTGAGTCCCACAGGGAGTGTTCTGTGGCAACTTTGCACTCCCTTGTCCCCGCTACCTCCAAAGACTCTCTTGAATTCAGCTAAAGTTTTAGCCCAGAACTCCACCTTAGCCCTCTGTCCTCGCCAGATCTTCATAGCTCAGCCTTAGCGAGAGTCCTGCTGAGTCAGTTTGGAGAGAATCCCTCACCCTTAATATCCGCTCCCCCTAGCCTGCCTCCAGGGAGAATCCTAAATCGATTCAATCCCCCTACCCTTGTTGTCTCCTGTTAGCAATTTTTCATCCATTGACTCCTCCCCAGCCCCATTCTGCTCCTTGCCTATAAACCCCCAGCCATCTTTGCTCTATTTAGAGTTGAGCCTATCTCCCTCCCCTACTGCACTAATCCTGAATAAAGTCTTCCTTACCATTTTAACAAATGGCATAATAATGTTTTCTTTAATACCCCACCCACCACACTGCCAACTCTTTGAGGGTCCGGACCGTGTGTTGTCTAGCTCCAGATATATAGTGCACATGGTGGTCATGTAAGAAATGAAGGTATGAGCGCATTCTGCAGAAATAGGCCACATACATCAATGCATTCATAGTCCCAAACTCAAAAGGATACTTCTGACCTGGTTCTTTGTTTTCTCCCTCCATCTACGCATTTTCCAGCACAGCCTAGATGGGTATATGAATAAACTTCTACCATTAAGTCCCTGAATTATTTAAGCACTGCCAGTGATTCTGTACAAACCATGCAGTAGAATGTATTGCATATGCGTACATTTCAAGAGCACCCGTCAGCCTCCTCAGGATGGCTTGACGTTGTCTCTTAGCGCTGCATCAATACTCAGGAGTTTTCAAATATCACCGGTGGCTGATGCCTTTGTGTTCAGGTTTCTGTAGGCTCCATCAGTTTTTAAAACCAGGCCCCAATCTATATGTCCAATGCCATTCCTAGACCCCCTTTGATAATCCCCACTGAGCAGGCACACTCGATACATCTTCACTAATGGGTTCCGACTTCATAAAATGTATTAATGACTTCTTTTGGAAAGTAAGAGTGCTTTGAATACAAGTCTTTATTGCTTTAGAAGTTCATAAAAGCCAAAGCATGGTATTTCCCCTGGTGTTTGTGCAATATGGGAATAAATGTGTACCCGGGACCTAGAATTTCAGCCGTGCTTCTACTGTTTGTGATTCCAGGTTTCAGACTGCCCGGTAGGAGGAGGCCACTGCTGACTCTCTGTCCTGTCTGTCTGATTTTGGTGAATTCTTAACTTGCAAAAGGTTTACGATCATTTCATTTTCAAAGTAGCTTTATCACAGGACAAAGATGACAGAAAGGAAAACCCTTAAATAAGCCTACGAGGTGCTCCACAGAGCATCCTCTCACTGTACCCTTGCAACAGCCCTGTGGGAGAAAGTTGGTATTATAATAGCTCCCCATTTATATAGGAGGAAACTCATGTGCTAGGAAAAGAGTAGGGTTGAACTTAAATCTGGAACTGTCTAACTCTGAACGTTCTATAGGTTCCATTTCACCGAATCATAATAACGAATGGAAGAGAAGCAACAACTTTTTGTCTTCCAAGAATTTGTGAATACTTGAAAAGAAAGAGCTTTTTAAAAGACCCAAAGAAACCGTAGCTTCCTCACCAGTTCCCAAAGTTGCCATCCTCACCAAGGTGTACCTTGCCTTTAAGGAGGTTTGTTTCCATCCACCTGGTTTGCAAGGAAGCACAGTAGAGCTATTCCCACTGCACGGTGGCTTGCACCTGGCTGACATCTGTGCATTAAGAATGCCTGCTTTGGGTTCTAAGATATCTAATGAACTCTCACGGGTAACACTCGTAGATTTACAGCCCTTCTTCTCTGACTATAAGGGCCATAGGCCCGAGTCTCTCACTCTCCGGTTTATGAAACTTAAAATTGAGGAAACAATGAGTTGAAGGACGGAGGTCGCCAGTGGAGTCCCGTAAATAAGTTATTTATGATCCCCGTGAAACAAGAAGACCATCTTAATTTCACGCTTCTTAAACTGGGGTATGAGTATCCCCAATTTTCCTAGGTGGACTACCAATGCCAGAGTTCATTAGAAGTTACAGGAAATCAAGGCACATTTTCTTAAAGAGAAAACTTTTTTGGCAAATAGACCATATTGTTTATAGTAACAACAAACATGACTATTACTTAATAGAAGTTATATTTTGCATGATGTTTTAAAGATAGAACACGAGTCTTTCAACACCCTTCAATCCCTGGGGATGCCCTTTGCTGCGAGGGTTATGTCCATGGAAGAGTTTGAAAGCCCAGCCATATGGATACCCCATTACTCATTTTTATTTGCCATCTAGATCTTGCCAGCAACCTTTTAAATCTTTCTTCCCTGAAGGTTCAGCAAGATGCTTGTAAATGTATGTTCCTTTGCTGCAGATGATACACATTTAAAACGCAATTATTTGCCCCCCTCTTGGGTTGTCAACTCAGATGCTGACTGCCTTTCTGGCTTTGTGGCTGGGCGTTGTTGATTGCACCTCCCGGTTTCTACCACGGTTCTAGAGGTCCCGCCGCCAAAGAGCATGCTCCCCGCTCCACCCCCTCCCACCGTCCCTCCGTACAGCTCAGGGGTCTACCTCTATATTCCAGTGAATTTCCCCCAATTTCCTTTATCACTTCCAGGTTCCATTGCAAAAATATGCAGTCCGCTCTGTCAGCCACCGTGTGTGCATCCCTCTTTTATTCCCAATTTTCTAGCTGCTTTTTCTTTTTTCCAAATAATCCCCCACTGTGTTGACACATATATATTATAATAGAAATACTCATCTTTGTTTAAAATGTTCACAGAACCAAACAGTCGTAGAGGGGTATTTCAGGTGGTGGGCCCTGCTCTAGGGCAGTGGTGACCAGAGTACCTCCCAGGGGACATTTGGTGGTGTCTGGAGGCAGTTTTGGTTGTCGTAAAAATGATAGGGCAGGGTTTGGGGGACATTGCTATTGGCACCTAGTGGGTAGAGGCTGGGGATGCTGCAACACTTCCGACAATGCACAGGATGCCCCCCCATCCCGCACCACCGCCGGAGAGAATTACCCAACCCCGAGTGTCAGTAGCACCAAGGCTGAGACAGTTGATGTAAGGGAAGATGTGATTTCATTCTTCACCACTGCAAATTACTAGTCCAGCTGCAAATACCCTCTCTTTCCACTCTAAAGTTGTGATGTAAGATCCTCCAAGTTAAGTCATGTGATGTTAGAACCAGCCAGAGGAGCTCACTCATCCGAGAAGTGTACTCTTCCCCGCCGGCAGGAAGGCAACCCGACATAAAAACATCAGCATTTAAAGACGATTTAGAAACGGGATGGCCGTGGATGAGGTCGGAGGTCAAAGGGATCCCTGGAGACCTATGGGGGCTGTGATCCTGTCTGCAAGCCGCGACCACAGCCTTTAGTCCTTCCGTAAATACTTGACAAAAAGAGCCGTGTGCTCAGAGGCTGTTTCCTCCCTGTCCTCGGATGATATCCTTCACGTCACCACGGCAGAAGCAGCTGTCGCTGAGAAATGTTAGACACCACGTCCGTCCTGCTTTCCGTTGCTTCGCTCCTGTATCCATTTGAAATTCAGTGCAAACCCATAAATTCCACTTTGCTTCTGGTAGCAGCCTGCATGGTGTGTATATTGAGCATTAGAAAAACAGTAAATCCAGCCCATTTATTCACATTAAGCAGCAAAGGCACCCTGCATGCCACGTAAGTTCTGGAAATTACTGACATGGCCCCTAGACCGTGAAAAGATGGGAGCATATGGCAGAATTCATATCTGAACAGATTGCTTTCCCTCCTAAGAACGCTTTATTAGAATATCAGCTATTATTGCTTAGTGAAGGTACTCGGCCCGCTCTTGATTTAAGCCCCGAATCACCCCACTGTACTTTTTCCCACTGCATTCTGCTACGTGTCCTCACACCTACTTCTCACTGTTTCTAAATGGCCCACTTAAACCTGCAGGTAGGTCCTTCAGCTTCCCATAAATTAATAACACATCTATGAATGTTTCCCAGCCAATCTTAAGGGCCCCAGTCCGTTCCGATAGCAGGATTGTAAACATAGGGGATAGATAAAGCTGCTTCTTTCAAATGCTCTTCTAGTACGAAGCAAAATGTTATTAATCTGGACTGCCTGCTACTTTCATTTACCATGTTGCCGCTCATGGGATTACAGGCACCAAGGTTTCATAAATTTCAAATGAAATACGAACATGTGTTGTCAAAATACTGTTAAGCTATGAAAGCCCTGCTAGTATTAGTTCCATTTTTTATTATTTGATTATTATTATAATTATAGTTTTTATATCCACAGGCATTCACGTGTTGTAGGTTCTGGGGAGCAAAGCCTTCCCCCGTCTTCTTTGCCCGCTCCTTTTTAATCCTCTTCTTGGGTCCCTCCCTCAGTTTAGAAACAGGAAACAGGAAATCAGACAATGAATGGGTTTTCACTCATCTTGCCTCCTCTGCTGTGTCTCTGCGCTGTGATTGGGGGCACATCGATGCCCTTGTTTTGGAGCAGAGTAGCTTGTCTTTCGCGACCGAGGTAGGTCATGGAGGCTTAGCTGACTCCATGCAGATCGTACCTGTGCGGCTGTGGCCTACAGGAGGGTTCACGGGGCACAGCCATGCTGGAAAGGGAGAGTCTTTGTGGAAAGCAGCCAAAGTCACAGCTAGAAAGAAAGCAGTGTATTCCAAATTAGAGGGGCGACGCACAGATGGATCAAAGGAATGATGGGCAAAGTTGTTAGCAAAGAGAATCTAGAGACAGACAGTTTGGGAGGCTGAAGTGGGAGGATTGCTTGAGCCTAGGAGTTGGAGACCAGCCTGGGCAACATATCAAGACCCCATCTCTATAAGAAATTTAAAAATTAGCCAGGCATGGTGGTGCATGCACACCGGTAGTCTCAGCTACTCAGGAGGCTGAGGCAGGAGGATCACTTGAGCCCAGGAGCTGGAGGTTGCAGTGAGCTATGACTGTGCCACTGCACTCCAGCCTGGGCAACAGAGCAAGACCCTACCTAAAAAAAAAAAAAAAAAAAAAAAAAAAAAAGCCAAACAGAAGGAATCTGTGGGAAAAATAAAATAAAGCAAAATATTGACCAGGGACCAAATATTTTAATGCCCCACAAGTGTGCATCAGGAATACTGTGGACGGGCAGGACTCCTTAAAAGGACTGGGCTGAGTTAGACCGGGGATTCTCAAAGTGGGGTCCGCTCCAGCAGCATCAGCATCACCTGCGAACTCGTCAGAGATGCAGAAGATGCAGATTCTTGGGCCCCATCCCAGACCTCCTGAAGCCGAATCCGTGGCGGGACGCCCTCCAGGTGATTCTGGTGCAGGGTCAAGTGTGAGCTGCAGCAGCAGAGGCGGGAATAAAGAGAGGAGAGAGAACGCCAGGGGTGCGAATGAGAGAGATCCGAACTCTCCGTGCCTGGCAACTTCCTTGACAGAGAGCGATTGTAATGCTTGCCTTTCCGACATCACAGGAGTTTTCTAGAACTGATACTCGTCCTGACGACAGCAGCTGAGATCCGTGTTATCGCCATTGTGCACCAGGCGGGGCCTGAGCATCTTCGGACATTACAGACAGTCCCCAACTTAGGAGGGTTCAACTTACGATTTTTCAACCTTACGATGGTGTGACAGCGATACATGTTCAGTGGAAACCATACTTTGAATTTTGATCTTGTCCCAGGCTAGCGACAGGCTGCTGTACGATATACTCTCTCGCAGTGCTGGGCAGAGGAGGCAGGCAGCTGCAGCGCCCTGCCAGCCACACAGTCACGGGGGTAACAGCCGACACTCTACAGTGTGCCCTGTCGCCAGATGAGTTTGCCCAACTGTAGGATAATGTAAGTGTCTGAGCACGTTCAAGGTGGGCTAGGCCAAGCCGTGACCTTTGGTAGGTTTTGTGTATTAAATGCATTTTCGACTTAATGCTATGAAAACACCTTACGATGGGGTTTACTTAACCCCATCATAAGTCGGGGAGCATCTCTATGTGTTTTGATCCGGCCAATAATCTGTGATGTAGGTTTTATTACCCCTGGCTCAGAGTTGAGAAAACTGAGAGGTTTAGTATTAATAATTTGCCTAAGGCCATGCTACTAGTAGGCAGAAATCACTCCAGGTTTTTCTCATTTCAAAGCTCATGTTCACCACCGAGTTGATACACTGTTTTACTAGATCAAGAGAGATCGTGTGTTTGAAAGGGCTTTATGAATTATAAATGTTATATAAAATAACAAAGAGGTATTATCATTGTCATCATTGTGTGTGTGTGTATATATATATATATATTATTTTTTTAAACTGACTCTCACACTGGCATCTTGCCTTGGAGTTTCTCTTACAAGATGTTTTTTGGCCTAGGATGGTCTCCTGTGAATCAAAAGGATTCACAGTCCCAACTGGGTCAAACAGCAAAGATTGGGTCCAGACTCAGGCATTGGTGACAATAAAGCCTCAGACCTGGCTCCTGAGCACTTTCGCTTAGGTTGGCCACTGGCCCCGTGAGTATGCAGAGGGAAGGAGATAAGAGACACAGATTGTTAATGGGTTTTTGGGGGATATTTTCTAGCCTTTGTGAGCAGAGAGAAGCGCATGTCAAGAAGTTTAGCTAGATTTTTAAAATTAAAATTTATGTCGTTCACATTACAAATTCCAAATCCTAGCTCTTCTTTAAGCTTTTAATTCCAACTTACAATTCTTCTTATTCTGTTTATAAACCTGACACATTTTAGCAGTCATTTTTGAGGAGCTCTAGAAATAGTATTTCATCTCATTTATGACTTTTAGGTAAAGATCTTTAAAATATTAAACCACATTTACTTAAATATTAAATATTAAAAATTTAATATTTTGCTTTTCCAGTTAAGTACCTTTACTCACAAACTTCTCAAGATGTAATTTTGATATATCTAATAAATTTAATTTCACATATGATAAACCTTAAGTTTCCTTAAGCCAGACATGGTAGGGAGAACCTATAGTCCTGGAGGCTGAGGTAGGAGGATCCCTTGAGGCCAGGTGTTTGAGGCTGTAGTGCACTATGAATGTGCCTATCAATAGCCACTGTACTCCAGCCTGGGCAACATAGCAAGACCCCATCTCTAAACAAAACAAAACAAAAGAAAAACAACAACATAAAAAACCTTAAGTTTTCTTAATGTTCCTACACTTTTATAAATATAGTAGTATTTTTTCTATTTTTAGTAGAGATGGACTCTCACTCTTGCTCAGGCTGGTCTTGAACTCCTGACCTCAAACAATCCCCTCGCCTCAGCTTCCCAAAGTGCTAGGATTGTAGGCTTGAGCCACCACACTGAGCCTTACTTCTTTTTAATCTTCCCAAGTCATCCCCCATTTGACAGGTGAGGAGGCTGAAGGTCTGATGGCCACATAATAGTAGGTGGCAGCAGTGGAATTTGAACCCAGGCCTACCTCCTTCCATCCCCTCTCTCTCCCCCGACCTCCAGCCTTCCCCCACCTCTCTCTCCTGCCCTTTTCCACAGTTCACACACCTGCCCTCCTCCATTCTCTTCCTCCTCCTGCCTCATTCTTTCCCTCTATTCCACAGGGGGAACTTGGGAACCAGGAGGAGAAGGGCTTGAAGACAAGTACACAAAGGGGACAGGCAGGTCCTAAACCAGGAAGTCAGGTCAGGGCCCTCTGGTACCTGCTTAAGCAACTGGCCATAGCTCTGAGATGGAACCTGCTGTGAGCCGCCATCTGGGGACACATCTTGAGTTCCTGTCCGTGATGGCTCAGCTCCCAGTGGGAGGAAGGTTGCGGAGTGAGAGGGGAAAGGGCAGAAGGCCAGTGGTGCTTCCTGACAACCGAGAGCTGGTAGACAGAGGAGCAGGTGGAATTATTTCATCTGGAGGTAGAAAGCCAAAGGTAAGAAAATGAGAACAGAAAGATCGAAGAACAACCAGGTATTTGGGGAGCACATTTTTTGAGTGTACTCAGAGAAGCACTGTGTGCTCTAGGTCAAGGGAAACCCTTGCTTAGAGCAATCATCCTTTATGCCCACTCCAAAGTCTGGCCTTTCTCACTGCACAAGGGCGTGGGAGAGTTTCCTTGAGACCAGACGCCTTCAGAGCTCTCTTTCCCGACAGCCCCACCCCCTGGGCTTCCAGGAAGAACACTTGCCCCAAACCTTCTCTTGTAGGTCAGCATAGAAGAACTTTCTGCTCCCTTGCCCGGGGAATCAATCTAAACAGCAAGTCTCTGGAGTTACAGAGGCCTGCAGTGACTCATGGGCTCAGAGAAGGCTCCCTACGGACAGGATATTAGGCTGGGGGTTGCAGGGACCTTGGCTTTACCCAGGAGGGAAACCAAGAACCAGGAAGAGGAGAGGACATTAATTTCGACGTTTTTTTTTTTTTCCTCCCCTTTGCTGCTGCTTTCAGACAAGAGTTTGTTTCTTCTCTGTGTGTCATAACTTCCCTCCTTCACCCTGGCAGCCCGTAAACCTTGTTTCTCTCCTATCCTAAAGCTGGATTCTCACCCACCTCTCCTGTGAAAACTGCTAACAAAATAGGAGTTAGGATCTCTATAAAGGAGATTAAAAAAACCAGAAACTTCAAATGCTTGAGTTTCTTGGGACCAAAAAAACTCTCAAAAT
>NW_012141080.1:4775568-4812953 GCF_000956105.1 Propithecus coquereli
GAAGCCTTAAAAAACAGCAGCATCCTTGGTTCTCCTAACCTGTCCACCATTTAACATTTCTAGAAGTACAACATTCCCTCTAAGGTTAGGGCAAAGGCAATGACTTGTGTGTGTGGAAATGAGCTGCCTGGTTTATTTAGTTACTTATTCCTTTTTAGTGGAGCAGTGTTTTTAGTGTTAGAGAAAAGGCTGTGGTTTTCTTTGATATTAAAAAGCCAACCACTTATATTTTCCAAAGCCATTTGCATGCAGTCTGACGGCCTCTAAAAATGTATGTGGATTTTTCATCTGAGAGGTTTTCTCTATGCATATTGTTTACATTTATCAAATGTTGTCCTGCCCAGTACTTTATATTCATTGTTGCTTCCGGACCTAGCCGACAACATGGTCTATATGAAAAACAAAACAAAACAAAGCCTTAAAGAGTCAAAGGGACTTCTTTTGAGAGAATACGAAAACGGCAAGGCAAATGTGGCTGTAAAAATGAGCTGTGTTCCCAAGCGGAGGCTCCGTCTTTGTTCTGTCATCAGTTTGTCAGTTGCCAATCAAACTCCCCTTCCCCTTACACATTCACTGATGTGAGAAGTGCTGGCTCTGCTCTTGGCCTCCAGTTGTGCAGCCTAAAAAAATCTTGGTGGTTTCATGAAATAAATACTTAAAATAACAGGAAAGGGCTGGGGGAAAAGCTGATATTGTTTGGGATCACCCATGCAAAACAATTTAGTATTTGTTTGCTTTCTTACTTCCGTTTCTTTGCCTTTGGTGACTTTGTGTAATGCCATGTATACCATCAGAGCATGCTTCTTTTGTGCACACACACGTTGACAGCAAGAACAAGAATAAAACAAAAACTCTTCCTGCAATTCTGGTACTTTGCCACAAGGTGGTGGTAGTGCATCTTGATTAAGGAAAATGACCCGCCAGGTATGACATCCATTTATTTATCTGCTAAAGAATGTTTATTGAGTGTGGAGCATGGTTTTTAGATAGTGTGCATACAGCAATGAGCCAGATAGGTTTGTATCCTCAAGAAGCCTTCGGTCTACTGGCATGTACTGTGCCTGCAGTCAGAAATGGCAAGGTTTTTTTTTTGTTTTTGTTTTTGACTGAATTAACCCATATCTCATCACTAATGGGATCACACTTTGTTTATAAAAATGCATTTTTAATTAAAACCTTGGCATATTATCAAGTTCCATATTAAATAAGGATATCAAAAAAAGAAAATGCCTTTGATACATATGTATATGTTTTTTGATTTAACTTCTTCCTTTTTCCTCAGTTTACCCTGTATAAACTTTGTCTCTCTGTGTCTGTCTCTTTCTCTTACACACACACACACACACACACACACACTCTCTCTCTCTCTCTCTCTCTCTCTCTCTCTCTCTCCCTCTCCCTCTCTCCCCCTCCCTTAGACACATTTCTTATTTCTTTCCAGAGCCAGGCTAAAGCATCTGGGCCATCTTCTTCTTCTGCTGTTAGACTAGGCACTTTCTTCGGGAATCTTCTCTTCAGGGGCATCCCAAGCCCTCAATGATTCCATCTCACATTTGTTTCTCTCTGTAATCAAGAGCTTCACCTCCCTATAGTTTTGGCAGCTCTAACTCTTCCATTTTAAAGCATCTTACTCCTCTTTCTCAACCTTTTTCATTTGTCGGCTAGAAAGAAGCTGCAAGAAAGGAACAACAGAACTCTCCAAAGCAGTCTCTCGAGCTTGGTACTTGGTCCCAAGAAATAGGTTTTTTTACCATCACGACAACACTGAAAATTCATCCAGGAGAGGAAAGGCTCTTTCTGGATCCTGCAGTGTCCCTTTTGACCTGTGTTTACACATGGCACTGATGTGATCGTCACTTCAGATGGTTTTCCCTGGCAGGTACCCTTGCGACTGACTTTGGATGCAAATTGCCTTTGGAAGTGAATCAGTCGCTTACCTTGTAGGCCTAAAGAGACCATAATCCATGCCAACTGTTAAGTATTTTAAGCAGAAAATAAACGTATTCCTATTCAAGAACAAATCGTTTCTGTAATTGACATCGTGGGCTGTCACGAAGCCTTTCTATACTGTTGATCTGAACACTCAAATAGTCTTAGTGTTAAGGGATTTATTTTTTCCTCACCCTCTTTTACCACCCCTTACCCCCATTCAGATTATTGCTTGTTTGAGAACAAAGGAATTCCTCAGATGTATTAAAAAGCTGTAGTAGTTAGAATTAACCTATGTGTAAATATCTGTACTTTCAACATTTATGTAGAACCCCTACATGTATAAAAATAGACGTACAGCGTATAAAACATCAGCAGGATGTTCGTGTTGGTGTCTCCTCACCACGAGCATTGCAGCTTTTTCTGCACATGCACCAGAGGGACTGGACATCTTCATGGACTACTTGGTGCAGCTTTCTTCTCCGCTCATTCTGGAATGTTTGCTTCGGAAACGTCCGTGCACTGAGCTTTCCTCTGCCACGTCAGGAAGCCGAGTTGGAAATACAAGCGACAGATGCTCTAAATCAATGATGTTCAACCTTTTCAAATTCGACGGCCTCCTCCCCTCGTATTCTATAGTCAGTGCCCTTTTATATCTGTTGATTAACAAATGCGTGCAAATATAAAGCCACTCTGAATTAAATAACCACCTGAAGTAATTTAGGATTTCATTGGTTAGTGTGTTTACCTACCTACCTTTTTTTTTTTTAAGTGTTAATAGTCACATCATGTTCATTGTAAGCCAAGGAAGAGACTAATGAGATAATGTTTTAAGTGTATTATGTTATGCAATATTTCCAACAATTCTATCAGGTTGGTCTTACTATTATCTTTGTTTTGTAAACCGTGGTTCATTGAAGTCAAGCAAGCGACCCCAGGTCATACAGCTAGGGTGTGGTTAAGCCAGGAGTTACACCAAGATGGTCTAAATGCTTGGGGCAGTGTTCAAAACATGTAGAAATTTTCCAACCAGAAGTATCTAACGTCTGCAGACTACTATTGCTATCTCAAAGGATAGGCCATGGTGATGAATATGGACACTGTTTACTTGCAGCAGCTGCTGAAATCTAGAAGCAGTTTCATTAGGAAGCATCTACTTCAGAATTACACAGGTATCGCCCCAGGGTCAGAGGTCAGCACCTTAGACAAGGTGCTCGCCTTGGAAACAAGTCACCCTGGGTTTCGGAGGAAAAGCTGTTCTGGCAGATGCCGCAGCCATGCTGGGTGCCGCCAAGGTGTGCTCGCTGGCCTGGGCAGAGCATTCTCTTCCTACCTGTAGTGAAGACACATCCCTAACCATAAATGGAAGCCCGACTTAGGCAAAGGATTTTCCTTCTATCAGCCACCTCTGAGTAAAATGAGGGCAATGGTTTAGATGTACGAAAAGTAAGTTCCTATTAATCGATCAGTCAAGATACAAAAGGTAAACAAATGTATGATACTTTACAGATCACAAAATATGTCCACTGACATTATTTTATGTGATTCTTACCGTAACTGTATGAATTTGGCAAGTATTGTTTTTAAAATTAGCCCAGTTTCATAGATAAGGGAACAGAGGCTAAAAGAATTAAGGCATCTGTCCCCAAGTCACATAGCTATAAAATAAATAGCTTGATCTGGGATCAAATAAGATTTGATCTGGCATCTTCTGACCACAAATCCTATGACTGAGCTTGTCAGATAAAATGCAGGATACTCAGTTAAATTTCAATTCCAAATCAACAGCAAATTTCAAGGAAATTTGTATCTTATGTAATATTTGGGATATACTTATACTAAAAACTATTGTATGGGATATACTGATACTAAGAAATTATTTGTTGTTTATGTGAAATTCACATTTAGCTGGGCATCCTGTATTTTTATTGCTAGATCTGGCACTTACCTGTGGCATCCTTCTTGTTTGTGCCTTGCTGTATCACAGGGTGTTAGTATCATTCTGTGATTCTTGGGAAATAACAATTTTTAGAGTTACTCTGTATTAAACACTTGCCCCCTACCAAAATCTTCACATACTTTATTGCATACGTTATTGCATGGGCTGCAACCACCCTGGAAATTGGGTATAATTATTATCCCTTTCCAGATTCAAATATCTCAGTTTAGAGATTTACTTAACCTTAAAGAGGCTAAGTAAATTGCTCAGAACCTCACGGTGAATCAAGGTGGAAAACCGAGATTGGAACCCAGTTCTGTGCCTGTGCCCTCAAGGGTATTTATTATCTTCCACACTACAAAAAGTTTTTTAAAAAAAATCACAAAGAAAATGATGTTTACAGTCACAGAGACATAAAGCTGCTTGAGAGAAGAAACCAAGTGTTGGCCTTTAAAAAAGTATTGTTTTCCCATCACCCAGCAAAGCTCTGACGACGCGATAGACCCTCGGTGCACACCTGTTTGTTGAGTGATGTGTTTCAAGAGCAATTCAAAAAAAAAAAAAAGGGTAAAGGGGAGAGTTGAAAACTCGGTGTCATTTACACGACGTCCATTTTGCCCCTAGAAGTGTTTTAAATTTTGTCAGGATCATAAAGTGTGTTTCAAAACGCGAAGATAAATTGGCCCCCTGACCCGTCATGAAGTGACATAATTCATCTGAAAGGTTTATCGCCCCGCGCCCCTTCCCTTCCCTAACTCCGTTAACCGCAGAAAGGGGTGGAAGGCCAGGGAAGAGGAGGCCGGCTGCTCCTGCGTGTGGAATGTGGCGCCGAAACAGCCCCGGCCCTCCTGTTAGCACAATACTTCTACCGGTAATCACAGCCTGCGGGAGACAAAATAACAATTCATCTGGAAAACGAGATTAACTCATTGAAGTTAAGCGGTGATCACAGAGAGCAGCTTGTTGGAGTTGTCTGGCTGAAGGAAAGCCTGCGGATTCTCGGCCATTCCGGTTCAGGGGCCCGGGGTAGCAGGCCCAGCCTGTTGGAAGTAATCGGGCCCTGTCAGAGCCAGCTTCGTGAGATATGGATATTACCAAGGAATTCTATTAATCTCTGACACAGCCCCTCTCATCTGATAAAGACCCTGTGAGTCTTTTCTTCGTTAGAACAGCCTCCTGACCGCTCGCCCGTCTGCGCCGCCCTGCCAAGAGCCTCTCAGGTGAACGTGCTCCGGCAGCCTTCACATCTCCGGCCTCGTAACAAGGAATTAAAACCAACTGCCCCGTGATTCTGAGCTTGTTGGTTCATGTGAAATTTGCCTGATGTTGGGCCTCTTGTTCCAAAGTGACAGTTTGCCTTCTTAGCAGCCGGGGCCAGGAGCAGTTGTTTATTTTATGATATTTCACGAATTCTCTTTCTCAGGCAGTCACTCACTCTCCTAGAGGGGTGTGTCTCATGTTGACCTGCTCCGTGTTTCCCACCTGGAACCCCGAGAACAGGTTTTTCCTCCCACACCTAAATGCCCCCCAAAATCACCCAAGGGCCTGTGCATTTGTGGCGATTGGGGACTTGTTTCCCAAATGGCGTTGAGACTCATCACAGTGCACATACAATGAACTGCAGGCAAAGTTGCTTCTGAAAGCAGCGTGTTCAAGAAACGGGGCTTCTGCTTCTAACCTCTCCATTCTTCATTCCTCCAAATGCACACCTACCCTCCAAAGCCTTTTGCCATTTGCTTTGCGGCCCTGGCCACCCCTTCTCTTGATGTGATTCAAGCCGAGGGACCTTAGAGTGTATTTCTCTTCTCTATGCACATTTTTACTTTCTCTTGTTCATTTGCTGGCATCTGGACCACAAGTAATTTACCTGTTTGTCAAAGCCAGATTCCAGGACCTAACGACCACTCAACAGTGGAGGGTGGGATACATCATAATAGGGGATTATTTTAAACAAGTGTCTTTAAAACCAACTGGCTGCATTAGGCAAGGCCTTGTGAATGTCCCTTCTGTTCTTGCTAGTCTGGCTGTTGTGTGTTAGAGAAGCAAATGTATCATGAAACCTCCAGTGCACTCCATGTAAATTGTTTGAAATGTTCAAAGTGATGTGGACGTATATACATGTTAAAAAATATCGCTCTCCCTTTCGAAGAAATTTACCATTTCTGTGGCTTGTTCAGCAACAGCCTGGATGAATAATTCTTCCACAAATAGATGCGCCATGCTCGTATCAGGCCATTATATATGCTTTGGAGGGAACTTTAAGACTAGGTAGCTGCAGCCACTCAGAGCTTTGTTGAATATTTAACATTTTTTGTATGTGAATCCATCAACTAAGAAGACTATCAATTTTAGAGCATACAGCTGTTCAGAAATAATAGTTTGAAAGACCAGCCCCAAAGATCTTGGTGATTAAAGCGTGAGCAGATGACGGAATGATAAACCTTAACGTTTAAAAATGTGTTTTTGTACTGCCATTCCTATATAACATCGCCTGATAAATGTGTTTGAGACGAACAGACCAAATGAAAGAACCTTCCATAAGGGGACGTAGCACAGTTTGAATATAAATGTTCCCTCCGAGTCCCATGTTAGCGTTTGACTATGAGTATTGATCAGTGTTAAAGAGTGAGCACACAGGAGCCTCCTCTGCACACGCTCCCACCGTAAACGCATGAGTATTGATCACAATTATTCCGTAAACATATCTCACAAATTCCCTCTGTGCACACGCCATTTAAATTAATCCAAATTCAGAACAAAGCTGGCTTGGAAAAGGAAAGAGCATCTCTTTCAGCACTGCCCTCCCGGACATTAAATCATCCATAATCTGTGCTAGCTCAGGGAAAGGAGCCCAAACACACTCCCAATCCGAGGGTGCCTAAGCAGGCGAGTTCCTGTGTCTTAGATGACAGATGCTCCATTGTGATGTCTTTAGTGAGAAAGTGCTCTGAGCGATAAGCCAACTCTTGCTTGACTTCAAAATGTTATATGGATTAAAAGAGACTTAAGAGACACAGTATCCAAATGCAATGTGTGAAGCTCGTTTTGATTTAAAGGACAAAGACAATCGGGGAAATTTGAATGTAGAGTAGGTAATAGATGATATTAAGAAAGTATTGTTTGTTTGTCAAGTATGATGTTTTAAATAAAATTCATTTTCTATTAGAGATGCATACTGAAAAATTTGAAAGTGAGATGATATAATAATGTCTAGGATTTGCCTTAAAATAATCTAGGAAAAAAAAAGTTGGAAGATAGAGTAAATAATTCAAGGTTGGAAAATGGTGATAATTATTGGCTGACTATGGGTTCAGTTAATTAGTTTTTCTATTTTGGGGTGAGTTTGAAAATTTCCCTAATAAAATTTTATCTGGAGATTCAAGAGGCAGACTGCCAAAAATAGCTGTTAGAAATAGCTAATATCTTACCCAGAGCTTCTAGACAGGGTGTAGTGTCAGCGGGAATGGACAAACAGTGACTCAGGTAACTGGACCAGCAAAGCTCTGTCCTCCCTTCGGGGCCATTATTATTTGGTATCTGTTATGGCTGAATTGTGTCCCCCCAAAATGCATATGTTGAAGCCCTAACTCCCAGTACCTCGCAATGTGACTCTGTTTGGAGACAGGACCTTTAGAGGGGTGATTATTTTGATGACAGAAGCAGAGGTCAGAAAAAAAGGAAAAAAAAAAAAGATAAAGAGGTGATAGCGTTAAAATGAGGCCTGCTGCCATCTAATTCAAGAACAGGACATCTGGACACACCAAGAGACACCAGGGATGCACAGGCATAGGGAAAGGTCACACGGTAGCGAGAGGGGGCTGTCTGTGAGCCAAAGCAACAGGGCTTGGAAGAAACCAAACTCGATGACACCTTGATTTTGGACTTCCAGCCTCCACAACTATGAGAAAATAGCTCTCTGGTGTGTAAGACACCCTGTCTGTGGTATTTTCTATGGCAGCCCTGGCAGACTGGTACAGACCCGTACTCTGGGGCAACACATACTCCGGCCTGCGTCCTGCTTCAAATGTGAGTTGGCGTGAGCAAACCTGTCTGTGGTTCTGGCTCTGTCCCCAACTAGGAGGGCTTGTTGTACACATCTCAATTCTGCTTCTGTGAGACCTTATTTGGTGGGAAGGGAAGGGAAGTGGGGAAAAGAAGACACAATAATGACTTTAAGAGATTGATGGAACCCAAAGCTCTTTTGCGGAGGCCCCTTCTGGAATGAGTCCATCTCACACTGTTGTGCTTGATACATGTTAGATATTCTCTCATTCATTCAACAAACATGTCCTGACAGCCCTCCATGTGCAGGGTACTGTTCTGGGAATGACACGAAGGATGACAAAGACTCAATTATTCAAGGAGGTGGAGGCAGAGTGTTCCAGGCAGAGGGAACAGTTACCGAGACAATCCGGAAGTGAGAAGGAACGTGGCATGTTTGAGGCACTAAAGAAGCCAGTGGAACTTGAGAAGAATAAATGAAGGGGAGATTCAAGGTGAAGGCCAAGTAGGTAGGCATGGGCCAAATCACACAGAGCCTTGTGCGCCATGGTGAAGACTTGAGATTTTGCTCTGGTTGCAGTGAGGAGCCATTGGGTGGTTTTAAGCCAGAGAGAAATTGACATGATATGGAGGATATGATATGATACGTGATATGACAGATGTTTGAAACGATATATAACATATGACATAATGTGGCTAATGACAACACCCTAACTGCTGGGTAGAGAATGAATGGTCAGGGATTAGGACTGGAAACACAGAGACCAATTAGAAGGTGTCAGTGAGGAAGGAGTTGAGCTGCACCTTAAAGAAAACACAAGTAAAATTAACTGTAACAAATAGATTTTGTCTTTTCCTCCTTAATAACAAGCCCAGAGTGAGGCAGTTGCTGTCACTGGTTCAGTCGGCTCAGCAGCCCCAGACTTGTCAGGGTTCTGGGTGCCCAGCCCTGAGATCCCTCTGGTGACAGATGGCCACCACAGCACTGTACATCCCTTGCAGGTTCAATGTGGGAAGAGGGTGTGCTACAAGCTGGGTCTGACCCTTTTATCAGGAAAAGCAAAAGCTTTTCCAGAACCCATCAATCGACGGCTGTATATGTCTGTTTGGCATGGACCATGTCACCTGGCCACTGAGCTGCAAGGAATGCTGGGAAACCAAGTGGAAGCCTGCCAGGGGTAGGGCATTGGAAATGGCCAATAGGGTCACCAACCGAAATGTCCAGCACAGGAGATATTACAGAGGTTTGAGCAAAAAATTACAGTGATCTTAGACAGGAGAGATTCTGATAATCGTTATCACCAAGAGAAATGTCTAAAGGTAAGGAAATGAAAAAGAAATCAGGTGATTAATTTCAAATTAGGGCAGGCCCTAATGCACTATGCTTGGTGTCCTTATATAAAGGGGAAATTTGGACACAGAGACAGACAGAGATAGAAGGGAGATGATATGAAGAGACCCGGAGAGAGCACCACATGAAGATGGAGGCAGAGATGGGAATTGTGCTGCCATAAATCAAGAGATGTCTGGGGCTGCCACCGGAAGCTGGCAAAGCAAGGAAGGACCCTGCCCTCTGGAGGGAGCCTGGCTCTGCAGACACCTTGATGTTGGATTTCTGACCTCCACAGCTGTGCAGCAATGCATTGCTGCTGTTCTAAGCCACCAGTCGGTGGCTCTTTGTTGTGGCAGCATCAGAACTCATACACCTGCTAAGTCCTGCTTGCCCTCGAGATGAGTGCTATTTGATAGAGGAAGCTTTTTGAGTCCCAATCCCAGTGTACCCTTATGGTAGGTGAGGCCCCCATGCCTGTGTCCCCATGCCACACTGAGCATATTTCCACGCCAGTGTCTTCCAGCCCTTGCTGGGCGAGTGTATGTTCTGTGATGACCTGCAGCTCTATAGGCTACTCTTTGGGTGATATCACTGGAGAATCCATCTGGCTACCTCCAGGTAGAGATGTGGGACAGAAGGAAGAGAGTCCCTTCTCAAGCTGCAGGACTTTCCTTAAAGTGCTGGAGAAACTTGGCCCAGCATCTTCTTGGTCTGTAGCCTCAGTTTACCCTCCTGGCCAACTGCTGCCCTTGTGCGCATCTATTTCTTCAGCCAGGTTTTCTCTGCCTGATCTCACTGGCTTCTTTCTTATTCTCTTATTTTCCACTTCGGAAGGGATATATCCTGTCCCCTTTCTCAAGATCAGGGGATAGGGAATGCGTCAATGTTCTTAGCTGTAAAATGGGGCTAGTAACACCTCCCATGGTCATTTGTGAGGATCACAGAAAGTAACGTTTGCTCTGAAAAGCAGAAGAGGGTGTGAGGTTTCGTTACACTGTGATCACGGTTTTCGTCACCAGACTTGCCCAGGCATCGGCTGCATGCTCCTTGAGGGGAGAGGTGTTGCGTGTAAATCTGATGTGACTCTCTAAGGCTTAGTGTTTGACCCAGACTATGCCAAGAGTAAATGCAGTTCTTAAAAAAATTAATTGAAGTTGATTCATTGAACATTGCTACATTGAGAAACCATGTGACTATAAAGATACAGGAGCTAATAGTCTACTGTGGGAGACAGCATAGTCATTGCAATAAGTGTAGAACTTGAAATAATGTAACGGAAATAACGTAATTCAGTCCTACCTGATATTATACTCCCTACTTATGTATTTATGGACTATAAGCTCCTTGTCTATCTTGCTCATTGCTATATCTCTAGTACCTTTTGAACCATGCTTTTCTTTTGGTAGGTGGCCAAGAAATGTATATCAAGCGTCTGGACTGATAAAGGAGAGGGTTCAGAGATACTCCTGTGAAGGGTGTGATTTACTGTCTCTGATGGTGGACAAGCAATGTTTCTTGGGGGAGGAGATAATTAAGTAGGGTTTTGATGAATGAATAGGAGTTTTCCCAGACACACCATGGAGATAGACTGGGAGGGAAGAGGGGTTTTCTAGGAAGAGGCTCTGAAGGGCGAGATGTCGTTGATTCTTTAGATACTCCAAAGCAGACTTCCTTTAGATTGGACTCTGGTGGATCTAGTGGCCGATTAGGATGGACAGTGGGTAGGGATATTTTTGGAAGGATCCCTTATAGTTTGTCTCTTTCCTCCTCACTGTGTCTTTATATTTTCCTCTCTGTCCTTCTCACCTCTTTGGTGATGGGAAGCTGTGTGCTGCTTTGAAACCTGCTCAGAACATAGTGGACTCAACACCAACTGTCTCATTGTAAATGGATCCACTTTTACAGCAGTTACTTTAATGGTGCCTAAATGATAAATGTTAATAAAAAAGCATTTTTGCTTGGGAAAGCACAATGGCATTAGCCTGCCAGACTGCAAACGTTACTTGCTTTATGGAAGGGGATTTCAAATAAGGGATTTTGGTGGCTGTATTTTTGCCTCAACAGTTATTTATAGAGAAAGTATGGGCCATTGCATGTTTATGGTATTTCTTTTTTATGGATGCCCAAGTTATTATTTTTTATTGGTTTGGGTACTTATTTTGCACATTTGTAAACAATTATGTAGTTACGCAGCTGTTGTACCACAGAGGCCATATGCATTTACATGTTAAGAGAAAATTCCATGAGGGACTCTCACTGGATACCATCATAAAAGAATTATTACGGTGCCAAAAAAAAAAAAAAATAGAAAAAGATGAGCTCAGAAGTTATCGTTGGGTTTTTACAGTATTTGGAGTTAAATGAATTTAATACTCTTTTGCTAACTTCAGTTAGAGTCCAACGTTATGACTTAGATCTGAAGGTTCTGCCTGTTTCCCATACTTGAGTGGAAAACGTGATATTTAACAAGAATGAATTAGCCAGTCAGGAAAGCATGTCTTTTTAATAAATATTTAAATAATTTAAAAAATTAATACATTGATAAATTGTGTACCCCTCCATATTCTTGATGGGGGAAATATCTATCTATCTATCTATATATCATTTATATATAAAAAATAGGTGACTCCCACTTTTTCTGAGGCTTTCTGAGGGATTTGTTGTTGTTGTTGTTGAGACAGGGTCTTGCTCTGTTGCCCGGGCCAGAGTGCCATGGTGTCATCATAGCTCACTGCAACCTGCAACTCACGGGCTCAAGCAATCCTCCTGCCTCAGCCTCCCGAGTAGCTGGGAGTACAAATACACACCACTACGCTCAGCTAATTTTTTTTCTATATTTAGTAGAGCCAGGGTCTCACTCTTGGGGATTTTTATTTTAAAGGAAGTATTTGTTTAAGTGATAAATATTTATTGATCCCATGATACATGCCAGGAATTGTTCTGTTGATTCCTATGTGGGAGGAACGAGTAAGGAAATGGGTAGCACTGAGGGACCGAGGAGACAGAGATGGAAGATGGGAGATGGGCTGTGTAGGACTGATGCATGACCCACAGAAAATGGCATCTGGGGCTCTTTTGAAATAGCCTGAACTAGCCATTCATTCATGCAACACCTTTTTTCTTTAACCTGTAAGGTACCAGGCACCACGGAAAGCATGGTGTTGAATGGGTAAATGGACATGCAGGATTTTTCTCCTGAGGAGATAAGGGATATTGGTTCAGATTATGAGCCCTTCGCGACACCTACCTGGTTTCAAATCCAAGCCCTTCCAGATATCATCTGTGCGATTGTAGGTGATCACTTAACTCTCAAAACTTGTTTTCTTGTCTTGGCATAGTCGCTGAAGCAGTCAATGCACATAATGCATTTAGTACAGTGCCTGGCACCGGGCCATCAACACAGTGTGAGTGATCGTGGCCGAAGGGTTATTCTGGGAAGAAGTCCCCATGGTAGCTTCATTAGCCACCCCTGCTTATGCCTTCTGTGAGATCACCATTTGCTAAATCTTCTATCAGGTGATGTGGGATCAGGGAAAGGACAGAAATCAGGAGATACTAAGATTGCCTTAAAGGAACGCATAGTTTCACGTCCACTGAAAAAGTCTACAAATGCTGACAGCAACCCAAGCAACAAATGGTGTTAAGACAAAATGCCAATAAATGGGAGACGTGTATTGTTAATTACGGAAGAGGAGGGGGATTTTAAATAAGATCTTTTTAAAAGTACAGAGACCCATCGATGCATTGCAAGAGCATTTTGAATAAGCATCTTTATTCAAATAAATTCTTCCTATCTTACACTGGATCATAATATTTTCACGTATACTTATTTCCTCTGCAGTGTATTAGAAACATTTATAATTTACCAAATGGAAAATATCACTTAGCTTTAAGCAGTAGCAAGTTAAGAATGAATTTGTAGCTGGGGGTATTATCTGTTTCTCTTAGTATAACATGCACCAATCAAAACCAAAACAAACAAATAAACGAAAGAAAGAAAGAAAACCCAGCATTTATGGGCAGTATTTTTCTGCAAAATATTATTTGTTTCGCTTTGCTGTTTTATTCATTTTAAGCACGTTTTCACCAAAGTGTTCTACTCTGAGCTAGTCTCAATTCAATTTAAAGTGAAAGGTTTTTTTGAGTTTAGATAATTTACATATAAAAGCATTACTGTACATTTTATGAAATGACTGTGTTCAGAAAACAACGATTTCAATTTAATCGTATTGTTATTCTGCAAGTTGAAATGCCTCCCTCTTGCTTCTCGGTCTTACTAACGATATTCCTTCTTGTCCTAATTTTAAATGGTTAGTGTTTGAAAATTGGTGTGCTTCTTTTAGACCCCACCAGGAAGACTTCAGGCTCACTGTGATTTGTCTGGTAGACTTGTGTGAGACAGAGAGAATCTTAATAATAATGTATCCATGACAGGTATATAGTTTTTTCTAAATCATTTTCTTTCTTCTCCCAAGAAATTTTGTTTGCCAGCGGCCATATCTGTTAAAACAAAAACTTACACCTCATGTTATATTGCAAAATTTCCAATATTTTTCCCCTTTTTTTTTTAAATGACACTATTGTTCTGAAAAAGCCCTTAGGAACCAGTCACCCAACCTCAGGATCTTATATCATAATGTGTCTTTGAGAAACAGAGTCAGATGTTTAGGATTTCAGCCCACCATATTTGTCCTAGGAAATCTGCCAGCGTTTCAGAGTCTTGACCCTTGAGTCGAATGTGAAGCTCTGACTATATAAAAGAAAACACCCAAGTTTTATGATTCCGAGAGCTGGGGTTGTGCTATAAATTTCCCCTGGTCTCTTTTTGTCTCTTCTAGAGTTTAGGGTTATTCTTCAACTCTGTTATACAAGCAGCGTCCAGTGGCTTCCTCCAAAAGCACATTTGATAATTTCTTGGGGTTAGAATAAACAGCTGTTTAAACAGGAGCCACAAAGCTGCATTAAAATTAATTTGATTCTAACCAAAAGATAAGTGCATCCCCTCATCCTCAAAAGGAAACCCGGAGCTCATCTCCAATGGCAGGAAAGCCTTTGGGACCCTGATTAGGATGGTGCCAGGAGGGCTTCCTTTCAGCCTGTGGATTTACTGTCCCCAGCTCGTGCATCATTATTAGTCTATTCGATTGAGGTCATTTATTGGTGATCACTTGTAGACATATTTTTGTATAAATCTCTTAGCCCAGAAATCTCCATAAACTGTTTCACATGATTTGGGTATCCCACAGTTTGTGTCCCACAATGGGCAAGTGCCATAAATATATTATAGCCCATTGTGCTTTCCACAGTATCCTTATTTTATATGCCTTATATGTCTGTCTAAAAAAAGCATTTTTTCATAATGAAAACGATGAATTATTTCCTCCCAATATTCTATTTCCCGCTTTCCCCTTCAGGCTTTAAAGATGTCATAATACCATTTACATTTAGTTGTTAGTTCCTAGGTCTATTTTAAAAATCTGTATAGAGATAACAGTTACTCTCGTTATTATTATATGAAGATGTTTAAGGCCAGATAGTATTCAGCTATCAGAAAAACAAAGTGTTCTCCAAGGGGGAAAAAAATCCTCATCTTTGGAAGTTCTAAGAGGTAACTTGAGGGCATTCTGAGCCACTCCTCTTAGAAGTATACTTTATAATGATGAGCATGTGCTTTCAAATCTGATTCCACCATTACTGGCTGCGTGACCTTAGAGAAAGAGGGTGACCTCCGTGAGCCTTTTCTGAAATATTGAATGACCAATAGCATCTTCACAGAGTCTCCCTGGAGATTGAATGAGAGAAGGTGTACACAGTGCCCGGCACATAGCAGGTGCTCCAAAGATACTTCCTTTTCCTTTCCTTCAAGTAAAGGAGCTCTACTTTCCACCCAAGTGAATAAGCACGTAGAACAAATCCAAACGTGTGCAGAAGCCGGAATAGCTGATCTCACCACGATCTCGGGAAACTCGCCTGTGTGTGTGTGTGTGTGTGTGTGTGTGTGTATAATTCTCCTTTGCTACTTTTTGCCCATTAAGGACCTATGTATATAAATTATTAAATAAATTACGATCCAGCTACTTTTGTCCCCCCAAAAGATAGCACTTTGAATATTAGTGATTTGTTTTTTTTTTTATGAAGAAGCTGAGATTTTGACAAGTATGACATTGTTCTTCACATGCCTTGATTAAGGTCATGACCATGCACACACTAGTCCCCCAAAAGATTGAAGAGACAGCCGGCACATGGCACACTCCCTATCTGTCCAGTACAGAACACTGAGGCACGTGAACAAGCATAGTGATGGCAGCCTCCAGCAGTAGTCACGGTCACTGACTCTGGGGTTGGACAGACTTGGGGTTCAGTCCTATCTCTGGCACTTACTAACTAATTGCCTGATGGGACTTTGGACAACTGTACTCAACCCTGTTGGTCTCAGTGTCCTCATCTGTAAAATAGAGATGGTAACAGTGTCCAATTCATGGACATGTTGCAGGATTAAATGATAGAGAAAATATCTGAAAAGTGACTGTATGAAATAAATAGCAGTTGTCAAGTGCTTGGCACATAATTTCCATCGTGAAGGAAGTATCCAGTAAATAGCGGCAGCTATCCTGATTGTCATCATACTTTCCTTTAGAGTGCAGTAAGAGCACAAGACAAGGAGTTATTCTACCTTTCCGTTAGCTGTATTATATGTCTGATTACTCTGGAGGCTTATCAGCTGGTTGGTGTAATGGAAAGGCTCACAGGCGTAGGAGAGGGATGTAACTGAAGCAAGATTTAAAGGAACCAAATTTGCTGTTCTTGTTTTAAAAAGAAACAGAAATAGAGAATGATGTGAGGAGGCCAAGAGTTATTAAGTCTGTAAGGATTAGGGGAGAGTGAGAGAAAGTGAAGGTGAAAGCCAGTCGAATCCACTGCTGTCCTGCCACTTCTGTTGGTTAGCAGCAGTGGACAACAGGCATTTCCCTCTGATTGTCAAGCTTTTAGCAGCTACAGAACATTTACTTTTTTCTTTATATTTTAAGTTTATTGTACAACAACATATTAGAATCCGCTGGGAAGCTTTTGAAGAATCCTTGCGCTATAAAGCATAGTTTCTTGCCTTTGGAGGCAACGTTTGTCCACATGCCCTTTGCTAAAAGAACCTTCTTCTATGAGGAATGAGGCAGGAGAGGGAAGGGTGACCGCAACCGCTGTGATTCCAAATGAACTGAGGCCACAAAATAAGTCTGCCACTTTGCTTTTATCCACACATTTCTCTCCTTCCACTTCATCTTTGTCTTTTCACGCCTCTCCCCAGGCTTCACCTACCCCATTCTATTCTCCCTTCTCCTCCTCCCAGGGACAGGGAGAACTTCTCTGTCATGTCGGTGGGCTTTCTGCTACTCTGGCCAATGGATCTCGCCCTGGAGTCACTCCTGACAGCTGTTTATTGCATTCCCACCTCTGCCGAGGTCGAAAATGGAACTTGCTGTTTGTTCTTATATCAGTTAGACTAAGCTATGTAAGGTGATGTAACAGATGACCCCCAAATCCCGGCGCTGCCCAATGTTTTTGCCATTCATCCCCCTCGGGCCTCCATGGTACCCTCTCATCGAGGCTCGGTGTAGAACCACGTAGGAAGTTTTCCAGGCCGGGGCTGGAAGCAGCCTACCTCACGTCTACCCTCATTCCATTGGTGAGAATTCAGGACATCGAGGAAGAAGAGGGAAACAGGTTTAGAGACTATCTAGCCGGTCTTCACCACGTTCCCCTGTTCTGGATCTCACTGCTTCATTTATAATCTATAATTAAATCTTTAGTGAGTGCCTGTCACTTGTTGGGCGCTCTTCTAGGTGCTCTGGTTACCAGCAACGAACAAAGCCCCAGTTGATAAAATATAGTTGGATTCTATTATCTTTGTTACTAACTTGCAGCTTAGATTTTCTACTGTGTTCTATGGAAACGAGAGAGTTTTCACTGACATAACTGTTAGCAACAACAAAGAAGAATAATCATTCTTTCCTTCTGTCTCTCATGCTTTTCCTTGTTCCGGAAGAAGTTAAGGCAGATAGTTTTTAGCATGGCGCACTATGAGGCCTCATCATTACGATACATTTTTAGTTTTATTGGCATGTCCTTGTATTATTTAGTTGAGGGAGGTCGAATCCCCTTGGTTTGGGGGATTTAGGGAAGGAGACCCACTCATGTGAAATGCTCTGGTGAAATGACTGAAATCCCTGGAGCTGGGAAAACATTTCCATGCAATTCCCTCTCAGTTTACATCAAAATTGTCTCATAGCCCACGGGATTGAAACTCACACTCTGTAAGCTCTGAATAAATATTACAGAACCATTTTCTGAGCCCTCAAGGAGAAATTTTCTGGGGACCAGTGAAAATGATCTGATGAAGTTTTAGGTGTGTGCAGAGATTTCCAGACGTGTCTCTTCCCAGCTCTTTCCCTTAGGAGTTCCTCGAGGGCAACGATGTTTTCCTACCCCTTGCATCTCTGGAGACCGAACACCTAGCAAAGAGCCCAGGCACACAGTAGGTGTTTTACAGGCGCTTGTTGCATTATTGCACTGTATCAGTTTCCTAGGGCTGGGTGGCTTGAAAACAACAGAAATTTCTTCTCTCACAGCTCCGAAGGCAAGAAGTCTAAAATCAAGGTGGGCCAGTCTAAAATCAGCAGGGACATAGGGGATGGTCTGTTCCATGCCTTTGTCTTAGCTTCTGGGATTGCTGGCAGTCCTTGGCATTCCTGGCTTGTACACGCAGGACTCCAGTCTGCCTCTGTCATCTCGTGTCATTGTCATTCACACTGTGCGCCTCTCTGTCTCTTCTCCTTTTCTTATTAAGATACCAGTCACTGAATTAGGGCCCACCCCTCTCCAGCATGACCTCATCTGAAAAGATTCTGTTTCCAAAATAGGTCACATTCCTAGGTACCGGAGATCAGGACTTCAACACATCTTTTGGGGCAGCACAACTCACCCTCCCCTCTCAGGAAAGCACCATGCCTCGTCAATCTTTTAGTCCCAGTATTACTCACAGTACCTGAATTCATATGTGTCAGCTTATTTCATATTTTATTCTGATTTTTAGAGTGTTTCAATGTAAGGGATGAGGCCAGGGAAGAACAGACCATCAGGTTTCATGACCCTCTGTCCTAAGCACTAGCAGCATCAGATCGTATTCTGTAGTGACTCCTGGGCAAAGCTATTTGGCAGGATAGTACCCTGAATAACCACAGGCACAGACATGGGAGACACACCAGCCCTGATTTCCTTGCAGTTACTAATGCAGCCTTCATGGGAAAATGAAGGTTGCATCAGAGAAGCAAGAATTTCTTATTGCTACATAATCGGTCAGCTTAAATTTGTCATTAGACACCTGGTTGCATTAAGAAAATATGATGAGAAAATATAGAAAAGTACTATTTGCTGTTGCATTGTTAGTAACAGTTTAGAGTGCTTAATGAGAATATATAAAAATAGCCTCGTTAGTATAGTGATGAGTAAAACAAACAAAAAACCCAAAACAACAACAACAACAAAGAATATACAGTATTAAAATAGGGGAAAAATACGTAGAGATATCAAGGGAAGGTAGCACAAGAGTAGGAAAATGCAACACAAAGTCAAGACTGAGGCTAGTTCATAAAACGTTTGTCAGAAGGGCCTGCAAACTGGGTAAAGGTAGACTCTGAGCTTCCTAGAGGGGTATGTAAAGAGGGAAACATGACCACTTACATGGTTCCAGTTATTTCTAGAAGTGAGCCCTGAGAGAGAATTCTAATTTGGGCTCTAACAGGAAAAGCACATTTATTAATAGAATGAGCAAGTTCTCGTCTGTAAGTATTTTGCATCTGCCCTTTGCTCCCAGTCTTAGCCTGTAGTTGCCCTCCACTGTGTAGAATGGGTGGTTACTTACCTGCATTGACGTTCCCCTTTGTGTCATCTTCATTCAATACACGGGTATTGCCTATTTACCTGTTTATTTTGACAGAATGGTGATGGAGGCCAGCTAAGAAATTTATTTGAATAAATAAGGTCCTCAGCCCTAGGTTCTGTGTGCCAGGGGACGCTGTGCTTTTATTTCCCTCTGTTGTGACAGCTGCACGGGGCAATGAGGATGTAGTCCAGAATAGCTTTGTGGAAATAGAAGATACTCAGTTTTTTTATCTGTAAAATGAGGGTGATGGAGAAGGTGGGTCTGGAGTAGAAGTGGCCTCTGGGTACCATTTCTGTGGCTGCCGCTGACGCACTGGTTAGGGCTGTCTGAACACCGTGCCGGCATTTGTGGTTTTAGTCATCCTAGCATTGTATCTCCTCTTAAGAACAGACATACACATTTGGGAACTTGCCTCGTGCTTATTTCAACCATGTGGCATTGGCCACTCAGAAGGCTTCCATGGAACATAAAATATGAGGCTCGTCCAAAGCACCTTTGCTACTCTAGACCTGGATATGTAAAGACATCTCTCCAGAGCTGCCAGTGTGCGTCTTTCCCATCCCATGGCGAGTCCTGATGAATGCAGAGATGACAGGACAGAGAGAAATGGGGGAAATGAGTCCTGGTCCTCGGTTCCAGCCCTTGGGGTCTCTGGAGCTGCCACCCTAGTTCATGAAACATTCCCTTCAATTCTGTGAATGCTCTCATATCTTTCTCATAAATTCTTCTTTGTGGCTTAAGTCGACTTTCTCTCAGTGACAACAGAAAGAATCCTGGCTAATAGTAGTGCTATGTGGAGAGGACTTTGGACTGGAGACCAGACTCCCCAGGAGAGAAGGGTCAACTCTGCCACATCTACCTGGTGGTGAGACAAGGAAGTGGTAGAAGGTGCCCTACCTGTACGCCAGCCTTGGTCTACGTCAGCACTTCTCGGACGTTCTCATCTCAGGACTCTACACTTGCAAAGATCATTTAGGACCCCAAAAAGCTTTTGTTTCTGTGAGATATATCTATTCATATTCATGATATTTGAAATGAAAATGGAAAAAAAAATCAAATTATTTATTAATTCATTTTGAAATAATAAACCAAATGTGAACATGAATAACATTTTCATGAAAAATAACTACATTTTCAAGCAGATACGGAGAAGAGCGGCATTGTTCCACACTTCTGCTCTGATGCCGGGCTTCCTAGAAGACAGCCACATTCTCACTTCTGCTTCTGCGTTGAGTCTCTTGTGATATCACATGTCATGTGGCCTCTGAAAACTTCCACTGTCTAGTTGTAAAAGAATGAAAATAAAAAGTCGAATGACAACTTAGCATTATTATGAAAAGAGTGTTGACCTCACAGAGCCTCCAAAGGGTCTCAGGGACACTCCTGAGGGTCCCTTGACTGTAGTTTGACAACTGCAGGTCTACATGATCTGCAAAGTCCTTTCCAGCTTTCACATCCTATGATTCCAAGAGGGAAAATAATCTTCCTTTTAAAGATAGCTAAGTGTCATTGTGTCCTTGTCTAGACTCAGCTGCTCGCATCCTGTGGGACCTCAAGCATGTCACTTAAAACTTCTTGTATCCCAGTTTCCTCCTTGTAACACAGAGGTCACGAAATAGCAAACTGACCGTGGAACACCTCCTTTGGTCTTCCCAACATTGTGGGGAGGTGGGGGTTATGACGGTCTTTTCTTCATAACTGAGAAAAACTGGACTTGGGGAGGATGCAGTGGGTTGAATGGTAGCCCCTCAAAATACATGTGCATGTCCTAATTCCTTTGACCTGTGAATATGGTGGTACTTGGAAAAAGGGGTTTTGCAGATGTAATTAAATTAAGGATCTCGAAGAAAGGAGGTATTCCGGAGTTACCCAAGTGGCCCCTACATCCAGTGACAGGGGTCCTTAGAAGAGAAAGGCAGGGGGAGATTTGAGACAGAAGAGGAGGTGGGCACATGCAGACGGAGGCAGAGGTTGGAGTGATGCGGCCACAGCTCAGAAATGCCTGGAGCCAGCCAGAGCTGGGAGAGACAGGGGAGGATCTTCCCCCGGAGCCTTTGTAGGAAGCACAGTCCTGCCAACTCCTTAATTTCAGATTTCTGGCCTCCAGAATTGTGAGAGAACAAATTCCTATTGTTTTTGGCCACCCAGTTTGTGGTAATTGGTTATGGCAGCCACAGGAAGCTAATACAAAGAGTAAAGACTTTGCTCAAAGTCACCAAGGGTCAGAGACAGAATTTGAACCCACAGTTTGGATTCCTGAATCTGCTTTGCAATGTTTCTTTCCTGCTGGTAAAATCACTGTCGTCTCAAACCCACAGGACTCCATTTAGGTTTAAAGTGAACGCAGTGCAGCAGCCCTGGACACAGCCAGCTGGTGGTCATAGGTTCCTGTACCCCACGCTCCTGGGAATGTACCACCTGGTAACATTCCTGGGTTCTTATCCAGGAGTGGTTAGACATTGTGTTACTTCTACTTATTTCACATTATAAATAACATAATGTCTTTGACATATGCATCTTTTAGGTGCCTAAGATTTTTTTTTTTTTTTTTTTTATTCCAGGGTTTTGTGAGGGTGCAAACATTATAGTTACACTTTATGTCTTTGCTTCACCCAAACGTGAGTTAAAGGCATGCCCTTCCCTCCCTGGTTACATATAGTCAAATTGCTTGCCAAAAAGTATATACGTAAGGGTGATCTTAAAAAAGCCTAGCACCTCAAATTCCTTCCCCTACCCTCCTTCCCTCCCTCCATCCTTTCCTTCCCTTCTTCCTTTCCCTCCTTCCAACAGTTCCTTGCAATACATGTGTTGGGCTGTACCAAGCATACCAACTCTATAACTAAGACATTTCTTAGACTCATTCACATGAGTCCAGGAGAAATAAATCTTTTAGGAAAACAATATGACAATAACCTTCTCTTTTGCCTTATCACAGGGGAGGTGGGGAGTCATTTCCATTAGGAAACCACCAGGAATCCTAGACACTCAACCACCACAGGAGATGTAGAAACTAGACAGTGATTAAGAAATTCAGATCAATCTGTTTGCCCGCCTCAGAATAGCAAATAATTATCATTAATGAAGTAATTCAACGTGCAGTATCAAATCATCTGCAAAGCAGTGACAATGATGTCACTCTCGCACCCAACACATCATATTTGGTGTTAATTTAAGAAAATGTCAAAAGTGTTTGTTATCATTGGTGGGAAATTGCTTGTTTTTGTTTTTGTGAGTAAATCCAGCTTGACTGGGCTGTGTAAGCCCCAGGAGTCCCGGCTCTTCTCAGGTAGCCTAGATCGTGGCTAATGTCCGCTTGCCTATATTAATTATAGATAGGGCCTGGCACTTGACATGGCAGTGTGACATGTCCAAAGCTAAGGCTGAGGTTAGAGCTTGGAGCAAAGAGGCACACTCACATTAAGGTGCCAATTGCTCTGCTTTGTAAGGTATAGGCTCAATGATTTCCGAACCTTTTGTAGATTGTGTGACTTCAAAGATGCATGCTAACACTAAGGCTCCTTGGGAAATCTCCCTAGCGCTGACTCCTTTGAATATCCAGTGTTTCAACATAGACGTGTTACAAAGAAAAGGCATACAAGCCTCTGTTCTTGCTGTCTTTTTTCCTTTTGTTAATTCCTTTTTCCTTTCATTCGTTCTCATCTGTCCCTTCCTCACCTTCTTTTCTTCCTCATTTCTTTGGACTTTTTTCAGTTGCGAAGGTCAGAACCTTGAATTTGAGAACAGACAGCTTAAAGCACTCCAGCTTAGCATTCAAGTAGTGACGTGTCTGATCAAGTACCATCGCGACTGTTATCGAGAGGGAAGGCTGCAAGAAGAGGGAAATAAGGTCAGGATGCAGGTGGACAGTTTTGCCCTGTCATGAATCCATTCGGGGGTGTTTTTATAACATGCCTGCAAATTCTTCGACGTTCTCCGAATAGAAGGTAAATTCTAATTCCACCACCTCCCCCAATTCTAGAATCTGGGCTGCCCTTGTTGACTCACTTTTAACTAATTAGGCAGTGCAAGTGACACCGCAGGATTTCTGAAGTTAGGTCATAAAAGATGATACAGTCTCCCACTGGTTGTATCTCACTCATGGGAGGCTTACCCTGGGAACCTGGCTGCCATGCTGGGAGGAAGCTCATTGTGGGAAGCCCATGAGGAGAGGCCCACGTGGAGAGGAGTTGAGGCTACCAGCCAACAGTCAGCTGCAACCCTCTGACATGAAGTGAACAACTGAGCATTCAGATGGTTCCAGCTTCCAAACACTGTAAAGCAGAGGCAGACAGTACCTTTGTTGCCCTGTTCATATTCCTGACCCACAGAATTCATGACCAGAATAAGTGATTGTTTTATACCTCTACATCTTGGGGTACTTTGACATAGAGATATAGTAAATGGAATATGCTCTAATCAATATTCTTAGTTACGATATATAAGAAATTAAAACATTTTACTTACTTAAAATTTTTACTTAATATTCACCTGGACATGGTGTGGACATATTTGAATTTAAGGAAATTTGACTCAAATCCTTTAATTTAAATAAAATGCAAGTACATAAGTGGAAATTAGTCCAGATACTCCTGTCCTGGACTGTTTTCCATGGTTTTTAGATCTATGGCAGGTAGAAGTAATTATTTCTGTAACTCTTAGGAAGGGCTTAGGAATCATCTCCATTAGGTTCGACCTCCTCCTTTCTTGAGAATTAACACAATGTTTTTGAAAGAATAAAGAAGTGACGTTTATTCTATAATAGTATCATTATTGACTTTGAAAGGATGGCTATTTATTTTCTTTTCATCTTGCTAGACTTTTTCCTTTACCTGCCCCACACCTATTGTGGTTTTCACTTATTTTTTTCTTTTTAAGAAAAAAAAGGGTCTCACTCTGTCGCCCTGGCTGGAATGCAGTGGCACCATCATAGATTACTGCAGCCTTCAACTCCTGGGCTTAGATGGTCCTCCTGCCTCAACCTCCCAAATAGCCAGAACTACAGGCATGCACCACCACACCCAGCTAATTTTTCTTATGTTTTATAAAGATGAGGTCTCACTACGTTGCCCAGGCTAGTGTCAATCTATTGGCCTTCCAAAGTGTTGGGATTACAGACATGAGCCACCACACCAGCCGGCTTTGACGTTTTATTAATGTGAAACCATATATCCCGAACTTTATTTTTATACCATCTTCACAATTTTTGTTCTATTTACTCTTCTGTTTATTACTTTTTTTAGATTTTTATAAACAGCTATTTATAAGGAGACGTGTTTTTTTTTGAGACAGGGTCTTGCACTGTTGCCCTGTGTAGAGTGCAGTGGCATCATCATAGCTCACTGCAACCTCAAAGTCCTGGGCTCAAGTGATCCTCCTGCCTCAGCCTCCCTGGTAGCTGTGACTATAGGTGCTTTGCTTTAGGTGCAGGATCTGGCCAAGGCCTTGTGACTTATAGGATGCTCCACACCCTGCTCTCTGGATGCAGTCCATGCCAAGGACTCTCCCACACCTGGGCTGGAATCTGAGTCCATTCCTGTCTACCCAGAAGTCCCATACCCACCGTTCTCTTCCTCTTTTTTTTTTTTCTTAAAAACAGTTTTTTTAATTTAAAAGAAAATTTTAAAAAAGAAGAAGAAAGCCAGAACAATAGCAACACCTTGAGAGAAGAGTTCCCAGTAGTAGGGAGTGGCCACCAAAGTCAGTTTGACCATAGAGAATGAGAGGGAAACAATTGAATTTGACAACTGGAATTGTGACCTATTCTTCCTCTTCTGGTCTGTTTTCCTCCTCCTCTTCTGGTCTGTTTTCCTCTTCCTCTTCTGTTCTGGTCTCCTTCTCCTCTTCTGGTCCGGCCTCCTCCTCCTCTTCCAGTCAGTTCTCCTCCTCCTCTTCGGTCTGGCCTCCTCTTCCTCTTCCAGTCTGGTCTCCTCCCATTCTCTTCTTCTGACCTCCTAATAGTCAGCCTGCTCAGTTTACCTGTTGGACAACTAGCATACCCACCTGAGGAGGTTCTGGCCTTTCTTACCTCTACATCTTAGGTTCAGTGGCCTAGAAGCAGAGCCCAAGACGGGGATTTGGCTGCACATGCTTTATCGAGAGAATGTTCTCTGAAGAAAACGAGATAGGAAAAGGGGAAAGAGTCCAGGGAAGATGTGGTCTCCAGTGAAGTCTGGCTTTGGTGTCATCCTCACGGGGCTCTGGAGCACTGAAAGCCAGAGGGCTGGGCTATTGTACCCCTATATCAGGCAGGCACAGGAAATACCCTTTGGGAGCTGTATCTTGCCCAATGTCTTGGGCAAGGTGGACGAGGACATCAGCCAAGGGCAAATTTCAAGAGATGGTCGCAGAAGCCAGGAGATGGTACAGCATTTAATCAAAGGGGATCTGACTGGGCGCCAGCAGCTTCTGTCGCCTTTGTGGTCACCTTTGCTCTCTCCTGACCATCTTTGGTGTCTCAGGGTCTTACATGCAAAAACAAATGTGTCCTGAGATTTATGAGTCTCCGTGGCACACGGTGTTTTCCCTGTATCTACCATACGTCGCATCATTGCCTTAGTCACAGAAGCCTACAAAACAGATTCAAGAGCAGAGACTGGATTTGCAGTGTGATGAGTGGAGGCCTTGAAGGAATTAAATTTACTGGGTTATATTAAAAGAGGAAAAAGAGCATTAGAGTTTAGGTATCGTAGATGGTGTCCCAGACCTTCACTGATGCCTGATGTTTCTTCCTCACCTGAGCTCCATCTTGCGGAAACTTGTACAGTGTGTCTGCGGAAGTGATGCCTGTGAGCTCCGGAATGCATCCAGGGTGGTTTGTCCCTGGGTCAATCTATGTCCTCACCTATCCTTTCCAAAGGCCACAAGTTCCCACTCAGTCATTTCCCTTTACCAGTATTTACTGTTTTAATCCATTTCCCCTGTGTCCCAAGAGAAAGGCGCTAACGTGTTCTGCGAGTTCTAACGTAACAGGGGTCCGCTGTCAGAGGCTGGCTGGCTTTTGTGGCCTTAAGCAACCCAAGGTGGGCTCCTAAGTGGCAGCTGCCAACTGCCAGAAAGTTAGAGGTTCTAATTATGTCTTCCAGGAAAACAGTTCTATTAGGTAAAAGTGACATTTTTTAAGCCCTTGTGTGTGTGTGACTCATAGAAGTTCAGAAGGCTGTCACAGAGAGGACACTGCAGTCATTTTAAGGTTTCAGGAGCTGCTGGAGTTGAATAGATAATTTTTCCTTCTTCCTAATGTTATATATTAGCTGTGCTCTTGTCACGGGGTGAAAAAGAGCCATTGTCCATGATGGCTTTTTTCAGTATCATAATAATTAGACATAAAATTGGTATTTATGTATAACTCATAATTTGAAGATTCTCCCTATGTGTGACTCTGGGATTTACAAATGAAAATCTGGATTCAAATCGCCAAAGCAATGTCATGATGTGAAGACAATTTTGAAATAACGAGACTTACACTGCTTCGGGACTATTGGCATATTAAAATACAAATATATCTGTATTTTTCTCACTTTTATTAGATGAGTGCAGGTTTGCTCGAAACAACTGCTGGTTTGTCTAGTCCCTGAACAGTCCTTCATATTTTTTATTATGCTTGATGGTTTCTTTAAAGCTCACTGCCTTTATCACATTTGCTTCTCCTAGCTGAAGTGGGCAGGAGGTGAGGCAGGTGAGACTGTGCCCATTTAACAGATGTGAATGTGGACAGAGGCTACAGCTGGCTAGGCCAGGGCTGTCCGGTGTCCCTGACCACAAAGCCACACTGTTCTAGCCCTGAGATCAGTAGGTAGGGAGTGGATACAAATTTTCCCCTAAACATTCTTCCATTCTTCATATTTTTGTACCTGTTTGACAGTACTATTTCTTTGTCTTCATAGCTGGGGCCCCCTAAATGCCACCTCTGGTGCTGCCAACTTAGTCCTGGCCACAGGAAGATGTAGGTGAAGGGACAAAGTTCAACAACAAGAAGCTGCAGTTTCCTGGTTGGCTGTCCTTTCTCTGTCACCTGAATAAAGTACAGAGTTTAGCACTTGGCCCCATGGCTGGAAAGTCCTGGGAAGCTTACAGCAGGCCAGCAGTAACCTGTATATCCCGAGTGACTTCCCAGTTGTGGTGTGACCTCCCCAAAGCTTGGGCTATGACTTTACCTCTGGATTCTTAAGTACCTGTCCAAAAAGGAATTTGCTGAATGAATGTGTGATCCTGAAGACCATTCTGGTGATTCAAGGAAGGATGTTTGCTCACTTTGCTTAGAGCATGCTGTTACCCGGACCTTCTCAGCGCCTACTGTGGAGGGCACTGGGGTCATGTGTAGCCACCAATTACTGTGGCACCCAACAATGATTGGGTGCCATGTGCTTTCAGAAGGCAAACTACCCATCTTTAGAAGTTTTAGGTTCCTTCAAGCTTTGCGAGTTGTAAAGTTGGGTTGGGTGACAATAGGCCTACTGTGTAGAGGGCTTGGCTGGGTGTGGAAAGATTCCTTACTACTGAAAAAGAAACAGGAAATGTGTTTTTTTTGAATAATTGGGATTAGACTAAACTGGAAAATTGTGCATTTGTTGTTAGGACACACACACACACCCACAGCTCAGTAAACTCACTTGCTCCCAGTTATCTCCCAAGCAGAGACATCGTTTCAGCCTTGGACTGTGCCCCCCACTGTCACCACCTTCTACCACCTCCCTGACCCCACCAGGGCCACCTCTGCCCACTGCCTCACTTGACTGCCCCCAGGCACGTCCTGTCTCTGCGTTCGCCCCATGCCACCTAGTGCTGCTGAGTCAGAAAACAATTGCTTCCTCTGAAAACTCCACTTGTTAGAAAGCGAGCCCCAACACCATCAGCCTGGAGTTGAAGAAATAGGCTTCAGGAATGTCTGGAGTCTCCGGGCACGCTGCAAATGCAGACGTGACTCAGACAGTTGGCTGTGCTTCTGTGTTTCTAAGTGAAATTACCCGTCGAGGGGGCTCCCGAAAGTTACATCAAGCAGCTTCGTCTGGAGCACAGCAAATGCCGACATGATTTGTGAAGATAGCTGTGTTAATAGGGCTGGCAGCATCCTTCAGCTTGGACCTTTGCACCCCAGCTGGCTACAGGAGGGATGGAAAACAGCCCCAAGAAACCAGTTCCCGTTGCTCTCTGATGATTAGAAGGCCCCTGTTTAGGAACCAGGATTCACAGTTCAGGTGCAGATGGGGGTTCCAAAGTGCGTGATGTGGACAGAGGGCCCCTCCTCCCAGGCGTGGGGGCGCCATTTAATTTCTCTTAGTGCTGGAAGGGGACTTGGTGGAATTGATTTGGCAAAAAGGTTAATGCGTTGTTATGGCTGCCAGTTGGCCGATTGAATCGCTAGTAATTGGGGCAAGGGAAGCATTTAATTTGACACACCGAATGCAGGTCCACCAGAGCCAATATCTTGGTTGCAGCAATTTGTGTGTGTGTGTATGCGTGCACATGTGTGTCTTAGATATACTCTTGCTTTTAGCCTCCTCTCTTATAAAGGGAGTTGTCGTCACTATCCTTTCTCTTCTCAACAGCCCCTACCCCCAACGCCCATACAAAACACAAGAGTTTATTTTTTTTTTTTACTATGTCACGTAATTGGAGAACTGTGCAAATATAAGCCTTCCTCTCTTATATAGACCAGGGGTCTCTGAAATGAGATGCACCCAGGATGATCCACTAGGGCAGGGGTCAGCACACAACAGCCCATGGCCAAGTCCAGGTCAACACTTGTTTTCATAAAGTTTTATTAAAACACAGCCATGCCCATTTGTTTAGGAAGTGCCTAGTGCTGCTCCACACCACAGCAGGAGAGCTGAGTATCTGTGACAGAGACCATCCATCCTAGAAAGCCTAGAATATTTACTGTGGCCCTTTAACAGAAAGTGTTTGCTAACTCCTTAGCGATATCAGGTTTAGCAAATAAAAATACAAGATGCCCACGTAAGTTTGAATTTCAGATAAACAATGAATAATTTTTTAGCAGAGGTATGTTCCAAGTTTAACTGGACAATCTCTCCCTCTCTCCATATATATATCTTGTGACCCTAAGACCCCACACTAGGACATGCAAAGGAAACGTAACAGTGTTTATTTACATTTATCTTTTATCTCAACCCATTTCGATTCCTATTTCTTTGACTGTCTTGTAGTATTACATGTAGTGGATTATACATCATTTATAGATAAATAAATGTAGAAACATTAGGAGGGTATGCTCAACATTTATCTTTACTGGTAGTGGTGTATGATCAAAACATTTCGGAGTCCACTTGGAGAGCAGGAAAACCTCAGACCGATGGGACCCATGGGGTTTCCAGGGTGTTCTCTGGTGAAGTTCAGCAGGAAGACAGAACCCAAGCTCCATCCCTGGCTCAGCTCAGTTGCGTAAACGCTCTGGTTTCTGTGTCCCCGTGTGCAAACAGAGACAATAGTCAGTTCCTGTTCATGTTATTGTGAAAACCCAGTGGAAATGTGTATACACAGAGCCTCTGGTATATCATAGGTGCTCCATAAATGTTCTCTTTCCTTCTATTCAAATGGAAATCAGCCCTTAGGGAAAAGAAAGAACAGCAGTCTCCAGAACACCCTGAGTAAGCTTCCCTCGCGTGGTCTCTCTCTCTCTAGCACTGCCCAGTGGTGTCAGTGACTCACCCGGGGGTTAAACTGTTTATGTCTGCGGCGTCAGAGCACTCTGCCCTGTGGTTTCAGTTCACATGGGGTTTGGCGACACAGTTTTGTTTTCACTTTGGTTTATCATGTGAGTTTCCATCCATCGTCTCTTTTGTATCTGGTGTTCTTGCGAAACTTTATGGGGATTCATTTGAAATTGTCTGGTGAGTGGCCACCGTGACTATCGTGGTAAGAGCCAAGGGGCTTCCAGGGATAGTGTCCAGTCGAGGAAATGGCCATTTCCTGGGCCTCCCACAAAGAGGAAGGAAAAGGCCTTGGTTTGTAGAGCGCAGAAGGGGCTTTGTTAATGTCTTCCCAGTACGGTACCACCCTCCACCCCCAACACACACAGTCTACACCCTTACCCCAGCTGAGTGTGTGCAGGGTTCATGAGCAGGAAGTGAACTGTACCAGCCCCCAAAGGAAACACCCACCTTTCTCCTCGGAGGAGACACTGGACGTCTTTCTCCGTGTGTCGCAGCAGCCTGGAAGGCCTCCTTGCCCTACAGGACAAGTCACTCCCCACTTCTTATCGGTTCCCGGGGCAAGGCAGAAGCCTGCAAAAGGGGCCACTCTTCCTGCACAGAACAGAAGCCGTCTCATCTGAGTGCGAGGTGACAGTCATGTGATGAGAAGAGGCACAGTGGCCGTATCTGCCCCTTGAAGGCCTGTGCTCCCTCTTCTGTCATCATAGGAAGGAGATGGTGGTTTCCACCATTCATTTCTTCATTCATTCATTCACCAACAAAATTTCCCTGGGGATCTACCCCACACCACGCCCTGTGCTGCACACTGAGACGATAAGGGCTCAGTAAGGAGCTGCTCTCGGGAAGCATCGTTCAGAGGAGAAATTAGAAAAGTGGAGGTATCCGTAATGTGGTGTGAAGAGTATTGGGGTACATGACAGCAGCTGTGTCACCAGAGCACTGCGGCGGGGCATTCGACGCAGGTCAGAAGGTCTGTGCAGGTGGCGCTTGACCTGGGTTTGAAGGGCTGAGTAAGAGTTTTTGAAAAGAAGGGATTTGAGGAAGGATATATTTATTAATAGCAGAAGGAATAGGATTTAAAAACACACAGGCTCAAAACTGCAGGGTGTGTCTGAGAAGCTGTGCGTGATTTTTGGTTTTCATTTGTTTGATTATTTGGAGTAGCTTCATGAGCATCGCATGCAGAAGAGGCAAGACAGGGCCGGATCAGGAAGGCCCGTGGGCTATACGCTGCCTTTCTATTACCTGAAAACAGTGTGGAAGATATTGATTACAACGGAGACAAAAACTAAAACTGGCTTCTTGGCCTGAAAACCCACATGGCGACTGAATTCAGTAAAGTCATCAGTTAAGCAAAGGAGAGCAAAAGTCAAATTTTTCTCAAAGCTTCCACAGCCCCTGTTTCCTGCCACATCAAGCGTGAGTTTCTCTACCTGCTTCCGCCTGCCCCGCGCACTGCCTGCATCCCGGCCTCTGGCTGCCCCATCCCTTCTCCCCAGCGCGCACTGTTTATTCAGAGCGGGCCAGTGGCGCTTGCCACTTGCATTTTATTGAAGAAGAAACTGGGGTCCTGAGAGGTTAAAGAACTCTCTCGAAGGAGGCAGAGCCAGTTGAGAGCGGGGTTTGAACATGAACCCGTGTCTCTCTGTCGGAGCCAGTCCCTCCAGCCAGGCTCTTTCCTGGAGGAAGGCAGCACCCTGGCACGTGATCAGTTCCTCCTGTTGTGGACTGATCGATCACGGTCAGATCTTTCAGCAAGCCTTTGGCAGAGTTGGTCACCGTCCCCCTCGCCTTCCACCTCTCCCTTCAGAAGCCTGAGTTTCCAAGGTCTCCTGCCATGGGTACTTGGCTTTGAGAAAAACGAGCATATTTTTCATTCCTGTTGCCAGTCTTTCCTCCTGTCACGGCCGTCATTGCCGTCTCGCTGTCCGTGGACCTGGGTGCCAGAACGCGCAACGTGGACGGGCCTCCCTTGAACGTTGAGTGTTTGGGACTCACTCCGCACAGAGAGGTTTGCGGGACTCTTTTCCCTTTGCCTCTTTTCTTCGGATCTGTTTGGAAATGTAACATTTTAAAGCCCTTCTTGGCTGGAGGATTTTTTATTGTAAACATAAAACGTTCATTGAAACATTAAACGTTTTACAGCTGTTTTTCAGCACATAAATTTTCATAGACACTCACCCCCTCACTGCCACACCCCCTCATATATTTCTTCTCCTCCTTCTCCTCCTCTTCCCTCCTCCTCCTGTTTTGTTTTGTTTTGTTTTGTTTTGTGTTTTCCCCCTCAAATAGTTCCAAGACTGGAGTTGAGGGTAGGTAGGGGGCTAGATTACAGATAAAATATAACACTTGGTGTAGATCATCCAGTTTGGAAAAGCACATTGTATTTTAATACGAGGAATGTACATGTGCCAGAAACCTGCCAAGGAAAGCAAACACTCTTGCTGCTCTTTCCAGCCCTGACATGAGCCGCTGTGAGCCCAAACCCTGCACTAGGCCTGGGGAGGCTACTAGAAAGGCCCAAAATATGTCTCCAATGGGAGTTGGAGGAGGGCTGCCTCTGAGATGGCCAAAAGACTCAGGAAAGCCAGAGGTAAGGTGGCCCAAGCCAGCATGGGGTTTGGCCAGGAGCATCTTTCCAACTGGATGATGATGTGTGGGTGGTTTAGCTACTTGTCAAAGCAGAACCCAGCAGAAAGCTGACCCAGGTGGGTCCAAAGTAGAGTAGGATGAGGCTAGTACTGAGAGGCTAAGGGGACAGTGCATAGAGTAGTAGTGGTCAAAAATCTGCTAACCTTTGACCCTCATGGGATTCTGGCTGCTGGGGAACACGCACCCAGTTTCTTTGGACCATTGCTAGACAGCAGGGGCTCTTTGGCCCTGCCAAAGTCCATTGTAGTAATACTGTATATCAACACCCTTGCCATGGCCTCATGGTGGGTGGAATGAACTTCCTGGCTCCTGGATTTTTGGCCTTGTTCATGTGATTTTCTTTTACTGGTGGGATATTAGTCAACATGATGTTAGCAGAGTCTTGAGCTTGTACGATTGGATTTTTCCTCTTGCATTTCTCCCATAGCCAATGCCTCTTCTGTAGCTTGGGCACCAGCATGAGGTACATGAAATAGACCTGAATCTCACTTCCAGCCTGGAGCCAACTTCAGCCAAACCCAGTCAATAGCAGCTCAACCTCAACTAATCCATAGGCCAGTGAGGGAGAAAAGTAAATATCTGTTTTCGTGAACCATTGAGGTTTTGAGGCTCTTATGCAGCAGTATCATGGCAATAGCTGATTAATACACCCCATGGGGGCTTTTACTCCACTTAGAATAAAAATTCACACTCTTCACCAGGGTCCACATGTCCTGAAGACCTGAATTCCTGCCTGCCTCTCAGAGTTTATTTCACACCACACGTAGCCTTGCCCAACATCATCCAACCACTCTGGTCTTCCTTCTGTTCCCTGAACACACAGAGCCTACACTGCCTCAAGGCCTTTGCACACGCTGCTTCTTTCGCCTGGGAAGAGCTATGGCTCTTTCTTATCCTTCCAACTCAGTTTAAATATCACTTCCTCAGAGGCCTAAATAACAACAATAAAATCACAATAGCCATCATTTATGGAGTGCTCATTACGTGCCAGAGAGTGTGCTTAGCATCTCACAACAGCCCCATGAGACAGGTGCTACAGTTACCTTCCCTATTGTGCACACAAGGAAGCTGGAGCTCAGAGAGGCTGAACCAATTGTCCGAGTTACCCAGCTAGGAAACGGTGGAGTTGGAGTCAAACTCCACCTCTCCCCACCCACTATACTTCTTTTCTTCTGAATACGTATACATTGGTTTCCTCTTTTTCTGCGTCCTCTTCCCCAGCCTGCAAGCCCCGTGAGCTTGTCCAGCCTACAGGGGAGGTGCTGCGTTTGCAGCCTGGCAGAGCGTCCATTGCTCAGCACACCAGACCTCAGTCCTGGCTTTGTCTCCCGGCTGCTCCACCATTGAGGATAAATCGTAACCCTTTTCTCAGCCTCCGTTTCCCCACTTGTCAAAAGAAGGGCTTGTTCTTGATGTCTTGGGTCCCTCTGAGACCAAACATCCCCTGGTTCTCAGAGACCCCCCACAACCCAAAGAACAGTCCTTCATGGCAGCCCTATGGCACGGCAGCCCAAGAAACTCCCAGGTCTATCTGCTCCAAAGAATGTTGAACTTAGCCAGGGCACTTGGGCTCCGCAGATCCTAGCAGAATGAGAGAAACATCTCCTGCCTATCATTTTCCCACAGACTCAGCTATTTCTCTCCTGGACCTTGACCATTCGTTTCTACATCTAGCATTTACCCAGGGCACTCTGTGTTCATGCTGCATTCCCAAGGTACAAAGGTGAACAGGCACCAAAGCTTGGGGAGAGTGGCCACTCAGTACAAATTCGATAAGTGAATTCATGAATGCATGAACCTTGTCTACACCCTACAAACAGCTCATCGCAAATATCAGTAAAATAGCCCAAAATACCATATGCAAATGCGTGCCGTTGCCTGGTGGTAGACATGCGTAAAAACGCTTTCTGAGCAGTCATTCAATCATTTCTGTCTGCAGCATTTACTGGGCATTCCTCCATGTCAAGCCCTGGGGATACAGAGTTAAATAAAATAGAATCTTAACCCAACCGTGCTGGCTGTAAAGTTCACCTCTGACTCCTTTCTACCAGTCTCATTAGGGTCTTGCCCCATCTTGGCAACTGGCCTACTTTACCATCAGAGGCCTCAGCTCTAATTACAGTATGGCCACGATCAACATGCCCTAACCAGTTAGCAGATGGCAGCTGCATGAAGTCACTGGGCGCAGATAGGAATCAACAAGGGAGATTAGGTAAAGTGCTTGTTTGAGGCGCTGTCAGAGCCCGTGGCAAAAGGGTTCCCTCGTGCCCTGTGCAGTTATTTTTCATGCACACTCGGATTACGCTGCTTGGTCATATTACATCTGCATGCGTCTTGCCGTCTGACACAGCAAACACAGATGCTGCCCAAATCCTTGTAAAGCTGTATACCTTAAGTAGGAAGGAGCATCTTTGGGGGGATGTGGGGAGGTGAATTGATTTGCAAAGCAGCCTGACATAGATGGTCTCTTATTTCTCCTTGCCATCAAATAATTCATCTTTATACCCTTCGGGCCACAGTGAAATCTGAACCTGGACAAAACCAGCGACTGCAAGGTTTATTTGTAGCAGTGGGATGAGAGAAATTAGCCAAGATATTCTAAAATTATCAATTGCTGATCACACGGCCTGGGTGCGTTTCAGTCCTTCTGAGGTGGCCGGACCAATGTTATGGGGTGGGTAGCCCCTCGTGACCAAGGGCTGTCTGCATGGATGTGCAGATGCAAAATGGGCTTCCTTGGGTTAACCTGTCCATGTACCATGCATCACATGTAGATTAGCTGTAATCCCATTAACCACCCACAGTATAGATGGCAGCCCCATTTTACAGATGAGGAAACAGAGCCCCCAGAGAAGTTAAATCCCCTGCCCTACAGAGAGGAAAGGGGAAAAAAAATGGGCTTTCAAGAGTCAAAATTAAAAGCTTAAAATGTTTAAAAATTCAATATAGGCTTTTGTATTAAAATGGCCATTTTAATAATAATAGTAAAAACAAAAAAGGAGAGAGACCCAAAACATTCAAACTCAGGTTTGGGATTCTGGTGACAGATTATTAAATCCCAGTGAAGCATTCCATGGTTTTTTATCCCTTAGCATTAGGGGTATGTGCAATAGTTAAGGATTTATTTATTTATTTTAGTAAGGAAAAAAATAAAGGTGGAGAACACACATTTGGATAATAGTGAAGAACGGATTAGGCTAAAGGAAGTGTTTTCTGGTCTGGTTGAGAAATAGCTAGGGAGGAAAATAACAGATCTTAAAATAGGTGTAATATATTATGTATCTGTGAAAATGGGCCAAACAGATTGCCTCCATTAAACTCATATTGGATGTTCAAATCTCAAGTTACCTAGAATGCAACTGTATTTCCTATATTTAACCAGGCTTTTTATAAACCGTTCCTCTTAACACCTTGAGCTGACAGCCACATCCTGGGTGGTTATTTAATACCACGTTTGACTTTGTTCACTTTGAGGGTCCTCAAAATAGAGAGTAGACTTCTTACAGTCATACACTATTTACAAATCAAATGCTTTTTGGTGGACTGTGAGCTGCCCCTTTCCCACCTCCCCACCCTTTTTTTCCCTTTAGTAGTAAATAGACCACAATGGGCCAAATACAAGAGAAAATAAGGCAACATGTGGTAAGCATGTCCAAAGTCCTTTCACATCTCATGACAAGGAAGAAGAAAGAAGAGAAAACAAAAGAAAAAAGTTAGCAACATCTCTGCAAGTATAAGTTTCTGTATAGTTCAGCTGTTACATGATCCAAGAAGAGGAAGAGAAACCCACTGCCCCGGTCACTGGTGGGTGATCTCTATTTAACACCTATTTAGGGCCTCAGTTCCTCTGGAGGACTGAAGCAAGAGGCACAAAATTTCCTAGCTGTCCTGTTGGTCCTAAAATCTGTGAGATGAGGGTGTTACCAGGACTCCGTGTTGTGCAACCTGAAAAGAATGTTCCTGTTAGGATTAGGAGGCACCAGTTGGCTTAGAAAAAGTAAAGAGAGAACAGTGCTGTTCCAAACAATTGACACCATGCTCACTTCCAGAGTGAAGTGACTCGAAAGGGAGCAGCACAGATAGTACAAAAGACAAGTATATTTATTTTATGTTTTGAACAACATATCAGGAGATAATTAAAAAATGTAATGAGTATGCCAGGAACCTATGTGAATCATTTCTGCCATCTAGCATTAAATTAGCTGAGCTTCCTGGGAGTCAAAAACAAAGAGTTCTCCGCCAATAAAAAGAGAAACATAGGTGTATACTAGCAAATCTTTGTCCTGGAACATAATTCTAAGAATTTATCTCATATATGTATGAGATATATCACACACACACACACACACACACACACACACACACACACACACATATGTAAAGACCCAAGCAAGACTAGTATAAAAAGATGAGATGCTATAGTATCTTTAAGTAGAGTTTACTAGAAGTATCAAAACATTCTTCTGTCAGTCAGGCATGCCTTATATTTACCTAGATGTAAAAATAGAGTGTGATATTAAATTATAAGTTAAGGAAGGCATTTCTGCAGAGTTAAAAAATATATAGGCCCAGTTCCTTGCAAACACACTGACATGTGATTGAGAAAGAAAAAAAGAAAGGAAGGAAGGAAGGAAAGGAAGGAAGAGAAAGAAAGAAAAGAAAAGAAAAGAAATCCACATGTTTTAGAGTAAGACTAGAGGCAAAGTGGTCCCCAGATGAAAATGAATAACCTGATTGTGACTCATCTCTGCTCCCTCTGCATGGAAGTGGGCTGCCGCAATACCTCAAAGAGAACCAACATTTTTCTTTAAAAAAGGAAGAGAAGGAGAAAGATGACACAGAGTCCACTCAAGGAAGTGAACATAAATTCTGACCTTCATTATTTAAAACAAATAAAGGCCAAGTCTTGCCGATCGGCTGTGT
>NW_012141080.1:4817012-4818962 GCF_000956105.1 Propithecus coquereli
TCAGTCCACTTAGTTTTGGGATAATTTGTTATATAACAATAGTTAACCAATACAATTGGAAAAATTACTGCTTAGCTGCCCATTTGGGGAGTCCAAACTATTGACTATTTATTAAGCACTATTTTAAAAAGCAAGTTGTTACATTCTCCCCCCAACACCCAATTAGAGTGATGTGTGCTTTGGCACATGTGACCTTATATCAGACACTGCCCATTGCTTCTGGTCCTCTTCTCTCATCAGTTTGTTGTGTGATGTGTTAGTGATGTGGCAAAGACCATCTAGGACCCTGGCTGTGCACGAGCTTGTTGAGATGGCTAAACTTTGCAGACAGTTGGGTTAATCCTTTAAAAGTGGCATATTATAAATACCGAAATTTATTTTATTGTATAACATATCTTTCTAAAATATGCCCCTGCTTCTTTGCCTTCTCAAACAGAGCACATTATGCAGCCTTGATGATTCTGGATTGCTTTTGCTGTGAGATCTAGAGGGTGGCTATGAATACAGAAGGTTCTGGCAACACAGGGCATACCACACTCTGTAGATGACAGTGTGGATAATGGTCCCTGCAGCAGCCCTGGCAACCTTTTGTGTGATGATATCTCTGATGCCAGCCTGGTTCACGAAGGAAAACACAAATAACCTCATGGCTGTCAGAGCCCCGTGTTACAGCTGACTGTCTTAGTGTAGGCTGCTATAACAAAAATACCATAGACTGTGTGGCTAACGTTTATTTCTCACAGTTCTAGAGGATGGAAGTCCAAGATCAGGGTGCCGGTTCTTGGTGAAGTTCTTGGTGAGGACTCTCTTCCTGGTTTATAGACATCCACCTTCCTGCTGTGTCCTCACGTGGCAGAGAAAGAGAGAGAGAGAGAGAGATCAACTCTCTTAAGCCTCTTCTTATAAGGGTGTTAATCCCATTCATGACCTAATCAACTCCCACAGGCTCTACCTCCTAACACTATAGCTTTGGAGTGAGAGTTTCAACATGAGTTTGGGGGAGACATAAACATTCAGTCTACAGCACTGACCTTCCACCATATCAGTCAGGGTGCTCCTTTATAAACTTCTGTCAGCCTTCTCCCACCTTTACAATGTGCCCCTATTATTATTTAATCAATATTTGAAATATTTAAGATTTGGTTAATATTGAAATTTTTCTTTTAATCAATTCATAGATGCATTAACTTTGTTTTAAAAGGAAACTTTCTATCTCCAACATAAAGGGAAGATCAATATGATTTGCCAAAAATAGATAAGGATAAGCCTATATATCATGAAAACAGAACAATATTAATTCCAAGCAGCTGTTATTATCAGAGAAAACTCTAAGCCCAAGGCTTGTCCTCTTTTATAAATGGGAGATTAGCAACTTGTAGAGAGGTGTTAAAGATAAACCAAAATCAAAACAAGATTCTCTCCGATCAGAAGGATTCAATAAGACAGAAGGAATAACTCCCTCAGCAAAATTATTTCACATGGGGTCCAGGAGCCACTTATAATCATGCACAGATTGGTTAGACATGTTTATTGCTACATATTGGAAGCAGGCTTCCCCCACGTGTGTTTAACCTTGTGATGACACTATCTTTTCATTCGTCAGCACCATCCCAAGCACCATCTCTACAGGTATGCATGGCAGAAATCATCAACCACAAGTTGCTTTCTCCTTAGCTGTTCTACAGCATGGAGGTTAAGAGTTCAGCTTTGGTTCCAATCCTGTCTCCTCTGCTCCCTGTGTGATTCTGAGTAAGTTCATTGACCTCTCGGAGCCCACTGGTAAATGGCGATAACAACGTATACTCATTGGGTTGTTGAGAGGGTCAAGGACAATGATATACATAAGACATTGGCATTTGCTATAAAGAGAATATATCCTAGTTGCCATATTTGCATAACTAACTATTTGAAAATTTTGTGTTCAAGTTTTGGAACAGAATCTTCTTCCCA
>NW_012141080.1:4830221-4834176 GCF_000956105.1 Propithecus coquereli
AATCCAGAAAAGAACCCCCCTACATCTCTTGTACAGCATCTGCGATTGAGGGATTCACTTGAACGCGTATCTGAAAACATACCTTTAATTAGTCGAGTTACTTGAAATCTTGGCAAATGTTCTTTAATACTTTTCTTGCAAGTGTTGGAAAATATCAGTAAAATAGGAATATTCTTTCTAATATAATTTAGCTAATAGGGTTAGCAGATTTTTAAAACTACTCCTATAACATGATAAACATCTATTTGATAAAAATATTTGTCTTCTGTCTTCCAATGATAGCAATTATCTTAATTAACATTTATGGAGCATTTACTATGTGCTAAGGGTTTTATATGCATTGTCTTGTTTAATCTTTACAACAACTTCGTGAGATAAGTGGCATCCAATAAATTTAATCACAGAATTATTTAAATGACCTGGCGAGTCACCCTACCTAGCTGGCCAGGAATCCAGGGCTCAGGCTCTCTGATCCAAATTTGTCCTGGTCCTAGCCTGGCTTGGTGCCACCTGGTGGCAACTGCACATTTTAGCTTGAGGTCCTTTGGCCAGTTCTTCCAGCATAGTGGCAATGATTCCAAGAACCTCCTAATTAGGTGGCTCTCATTTCATCAGCCAGATACAGAGAGAAAGAGCCAGAAGAATATTGGGGTTGGGGAGACCACCCACCTCTACTTCTCAAGATACTTGTCGATTGTCTTTATTTCAACCAGTGTTATTGCAGAGTTATACTGCATTACAGCCTCCTTCTTACAGATGATAATACTGAAGGAAGCATAGAACTGCAGGGACTTTTCCAAGGTCACATGGCTTATAAAGTGACAGAGACAGGGGAATTCTGTCCAATGCAATCCAATTTATCCATCTCAAGAAGAGAGAGATGCCAAAGAGGATAATGATTAAATTATCATTAATGCGAACCCTTGTAATTGCTCTCATAATTTTCTTTAGGCTTATCCCATAGGGCATTGCTAAGGATTATTAGATTATGATTATAAATGGATTTGGCCAGGCATTTCTCTTTGCTCTGAAGCAGCTCTTTCTCTGGAGAACTTGGCCCCTGGAGAAGGCATCTCCCCTTTCTTCACTCACTGGGGATGACATTCTGGAAGTACCTCTTTTCTTCCTGGTGTTCGGCTTCCTTCCTCTGTAGACTCAACCGATGAGTGCTCAATGAGTTCTCAGGAAGAGGGCATTCGGGCTGATTTCAGACAGCCTACGATCAATGTGCAAGTTAGTAAGTACCGGTATCATATTTATTGAATAGGTGAATGAATGAAAGACTAGGTCATTACGAATTCCCAGATCAGTGTTTTCAAGGAGTTGGCACAGATCTTGCAAGCCAAAGTTCTCTTAGCACATACCAGTCCTTTTCCTTTCCCTTCTTGAATTCCCTGTTTTTAAAGTTTTTTTTCTTTCCAAACAAATGGTATTTATTAAAGAAAAATTCATTTTCTCATATACAAACAAGTGTTGCAGTCTTTGGATGTTTTCGTTATATACAAAAGCATGGAAACTGGGCAGTTTAATTAGCGAGCATAGCCTTGACACAAATAAATGCACTGTTTTGGTTATTTTTTTTTTAATAAGATAAAAGAGATCTTGTCTTTCATCACCAGGGCCTCTGAGTTTGGCAATGTGAATAAGATGACTTCTAAGGCTTCTTCTTACAGATCCGAATGCTCATGGTTGAAGACTGCACTAACTCCGCCTATGGGTAATATTTCACTCGTGGTCCGTGTTGAGTTCTGCAGTGTCTTTTGTCTGCTGGGGTGGTTTTGCCATGCCTGAGAAGGGGCAGATTGCCCACAAAGAGCTCACCATTCATACTACTATCACAGGATATGCAGGCAAAAAGGAGGCCTCTACTCGAAGGACTCAATTCCAGGAATTTGCGGAGAGCATCTTAAACATTTGCAGAAGGTGATAAAAAAGGCATTGTGTGGCCCGCGACTTCCGGTTTGGGTAGAACATGGCTTGTGGCTGTTTCCTTGGACTGTGTTCTTCTATGCTGAGATTATGGGGTCTTGTGGTTCCAATCATTTAAGGCCACGTGACGATGTGGATAGAACGAGGATGTTGTTTAGTCAGTACCCACCAGGGTGGCCATAATGGTATCATATTATGAAATAACTCCATGCTGTTTGGCAAAAAGCCCTGCACTGAGCCCCTCAAGTGTCCCACATCCCCCTGGGATTCCTGAATGATTCATCACCTGAAGGAATATTACCTGCTTTGGTGGGACAGAGGGAGCTTCAGGAGCGGGTGCCAGTGACCTATGACCAGTGCCCATCTGGATTGGCCAGTGCAAGCTCTTGAGTACATTGAATGCTATCCCTGAACAGGGGCATGGGAACAGTTGCCAAAACAAACCTGGTTCGGGTCTCACTTCCACCATTGAATAGCCTTAGATACACAAGTTACCACCCAAGTATTTCCTCCTCTGTGCACCAGTCGTATCAACAATTATTATAACACCATAGAATTGTTCTCAGGACTAAATGACGAGAAGAACACAAGCCAAGGATAGCAGTTTTTTGGTATGTTGTAGATCTGTAAGAAATAGTAGATTTTCAATTGTAGGACAAAGATCACCTGAGAGATGAAGGCCTCATTCATAACTCTTGGACATGGAACATCTCAAAACCTACCTCATCTTCAGCCCTATGTTTGACAAAGGGAAGATTGGTAGAAAGGGAAAAGAGAGAGTCCATAAAATGGGAGCAGGGAATAGTGTAGACTTGAACTTCTAGTATGAACCACCTTTGACAAACAGGGATATTGGGCACATGCACTTTCTCTCCCTTTACAGCTGGCCCTGTCGCTTAAAGTGACAAAAGTAGATGTCATGTTTGCGGACAATTTTGTTCACTTTTAAAACTGAGTTTATTTAATGTGGATTTGGAACCAAAAAAATCAATGAAATGAGCAGCTTTGGGAGCCAGAGTGAAGGCAGTTGAGAAAGGACAGAACTCCAGAGGACTCCTAGACATTATTCAGGAAGCTCTGAAGTTTACTCAGTCTGGGATTCTGAAAAAAGATTAGTTCGACAGTAGTTTACCTTAGACCATTAGAAGATGGACTTTAGCCAAAACAGACTGCCAAACACAGAGGAAAGGTGGGGGAAGGAATCATTTTTAGTGCTCTGAGAAAGCTTTAATAATATTCCTATGAGAGTTTCATGAGTTATTGACACTTTATACTGATTGGGTAAATTTTAGTATTTTTACACTCCTCAGTTTCGCCCAGTTTGTTCATTCATTGTTCCATTAAACTGCAGTTAAGTAACTATTGTACCTAGCTTTAAGGAAGTGGGCAAGGAATCAAATATAAGCTGGGGAATGTGGCCCTCGTGAGTCTTGGTTCTTGGTAGTCATGTCTTAATGTAGTCATCCCCCACACTGAATACTGCTGATTTATATAATAGGATATTGCAGAAATTAGGGTATGTGACTTCTGAGGCTAGGCTATAAAAGACACTGAGGCTTCTGCTTCACTCTCTCTCTCGGATCACTCTCTCTGGGAAAAGCCAGCCGCCATGTTATGAGGTTACTCAAGCATCCCCGTGGAGAGGAACCGAAACCTCCTGCCAACCCCCATGTGAGGGAGCCACCTGAGAAGCTGATTCTACAGCCCGAGTTAAGCCTTCAGATAACTGCAACCTTGGCAACAATCTTGACTGGAACTAACATTTGAGACCGTGAGCCAGAACCATTGAACTAAGCTGCTCCCAAATTTCTGACCCACAGAAATTCTGTGTGAGATAATCAATGTTTATTATTGTTTCAGTCCACTTAGTTTTGGGATAATTTGTTATATAACAATAGTTAACCAATACAATTGGAAAAATTACTGCTTAGCTGCCCATTTGTGGAGTCCAAACTATTGACTATTTATTAAGCACTATTTTAAAAAGCAAGTTGTTACATTCTCCCCCCAACACCCAATTAGAGTG
>NW_012141080.1:4835916-4864227 GCF_000956105.1 Propithecus coquereli
TCATTGGGTTGTTGAGAGGGTCAAGGACAATGATATACATAAGACATTGGCATTTGCTATAAAGAGAATATATCCTAGTTGCCATATTTGCATAACTAACTATTTGAAAATTTTGTGTTCAAGTTTTGGAACAGAATCTTCTTCCCAGGCCTGCATTTTCATTTGCAAAAAAGGAAGACAAAAACCTTTACAGACAAAACCCAGGGTTGTACTTTAGGTGTGTTGAATCCCCCAGTTCCTGATGTCTCTAGCAGGAAGCTCAACTGCCTTTTCAATTTTTGTGTGTCGGTACATTCCCGCTGTTGACTTAAGATAGTACAAGTTGTATACAGTTGCCAGCAGGAGACTCCTGTCTGACCTGAGCACGTTCTTCAATGAGGCTTAAAACATCACAAATTTATTCTCTTACTGTTCTGGAGGTCTCAATCCGAAATGAGGTGTACAGGCTAAAATCAAGATATTGGCTGGTTCCTCCTGGAGGTTCTAGGGGAGAATCCAATCGTTGCATCTTCCAGCTGCTAGGGGCTACTGGCATTTCTTGGCTCATGGCTAAATTATTCCAATCTCTGCTTCCACCGTCACTTCTTCTCCGATTCCGACCCCCTTGTTTCCCTCTTACAAGAGCCCTTGCAATTACATTAAACCCACCTGGACAATCCAGGATAATCTCCCATATCAGGATCCTTAACTTAAACACTTCTGTAGTTGAATTTACTGTGCAGGGTAATACAGTCACAGGTTCCTCAGGACATGGGCAGCTTTGGTAAGTAGCATTGTGCAGCCTCACACCCTCCTCAAACATGTTCTTATCCCCGATCACACAGTCAGGGGAGGATGTCCACAATGGCTTAGGGGTTTCATGTCTGCATCTCCCATCCAAGAACAGGTACTAGCCCTTGTCTTTGGGGCTGAGAGCCAAGTCCTGGGTCAGGGTCAAGTGGCTCCACTCAAAGTCTCAACTCCAGGGAACAGATTTGGCCTGGCTGTAAGACATGAGACCCTTCAAGGCAAGATATCTGCCATACTTGGAGAGCCTTCCAGGCTAATGACAGTGTGGGGTTGTTTCTTGTTCTATCCATCTAACAACTCTTATATTACTTTTTCTTACAAAAATGGTTAACAGGCTTATCTTTTCCAGGCTGGGTTTGTTGTAGTAGACCGTTAACAGAACAGGTCAGAAAGAGCAGCTTCCAAGAAGCCTGATCTGCTTGTCTTTATTAATCTGTTTGGATTTTCTTGGCCCATTTACCCACAAATTAAAAAAACAAAACAAAAGAAAAAACAAAAACATGAGTTTTCAGGGAAACTCTTTAGCATTTAAATTTTTCGTTTACTTTTGTGTACTTGTTTAATGTCCTCTCGGCTCCCAGACCAGCAAACATGCCTGTGTCACCAGGGAGACATTTGGGTTGGCTAAATCTGTGGTTGGTCTGTTGCTTTTCTTTCTCCACTCGGCTACCCCGATAGTTTCTCTGTGGTTTGTGGTGGGCTCGCAGTTCTTGACCTCAGGACTCTCGCTGGTCTAGATGAGATTGGTTGGTTTGGAACAGCTGACACACTCGGGTTCCTTGTGAACCCTGGGCCACCCTGGTTGGTCTGACAAGCAATGCTGATCACTTCCTTGGCTTTTGAAGATCTCGTTTGTGGCACTACAAAGTCATCTTCGAAATCCCACATTCCTTTTTGGATTTAGGTATTAACCTCCTTGGTATGAAGAGAAAGATAATCGTCAACAAATTAGGGAGAGAAACCAAGCGACAAAGATGGCCCAGCGTAGGCTTATTTAAAACTGGTCCATTAGTGCTTTATTTCTGTGTGTGTGTGTGTGTGTGTGTGTGTGTGTGTTTGTGTGTGTGTGAATTATATATGAAAGACAACAAAAGACAACCTATGAAAGGTTTGAGAAACTCTGTAACAAAGATGAATCAACAAAGAGATATCAGGAAAATTTCTTAGATTAAAGACGTTTTTACTCCTATTTCATGTCAAATCTGTACTGGCTTTTTCACTGAAGTTGTCTGATTTAATTGCCCACAATAATCCTGTAAGGTAGATCTAATTGTTCCTACTTTAGAGATTAGGAAACTGAGGCCAAAAGTGGTAAACCAAGTTATGCAAGATCACAGACTCAGGAACTTCTTTAGTTAAGAGCCCAGGGAAGCTCTGTCACCGCGCTCTGCCCTCTCATCTACCCCCTCACTCCTGAAAGCCCTGTCTGTAGACCAGCAACGTCAGGGTCTGCTGGGAGCTTGTTAGAAATGCAGGATCTGGCCTGGCGTGGTGGTGCACGTCTGTAATCCCAGCACTTTGGGAGGCTGAGACGGGAGGATGGCTTGAGCCCAGGAGTTCAAGGTATGGTGAGCTACGATCGGTCCACTGTACCCCATCCTGGGAGAGAGAATGAGACCCCATCTCTAAAATATTAAACAAGAAATGCAGAATCTCAGGCCAGACCCCAGACCTGCTGAGTCTGAATTTTAATAAAATATGTCCAGGTGACTTGTGTGCATATGAGAAGGGGAGCTGCTCACCCGCTGAGTTGAGGAGACATTACTTGCACATTCCCTGTGTGTTAACCTTGTGGTCAGGCTGCAGAGACAATCAGACCCACCCTCTGTAGCGAGAAACTCAGAGCACAGGGCAGCAGACTGCTGCCATGAGTAGAGACAGTGCAGTAGTGACAGTGGTCACTGGGTGCTCACAGGGCACAGATGAGGGGCCCTTCACCAGGAAGACTACCTGTCGGAGCTTATTCCTAAAATAAGCAGGAGGTATTAATAGTAACCCACTGTGGTTGAGAACTGCAACTCTGAGTTTGCACTCTCTAGTTTCAAGTCCCAGTTCTACTACATCCCAGCTGTGTGATGTGGAGCAAGTTACTAAACCTCTCTGGGCCTCAGTGCCTGTGTCTATAATATGGGGAATCATAACAGCACATGCTTGTACAGATTAAATGAGACGATAGTTGTGAAGGACTCACACGATGGCTAACACACAGCTTAATAGATGTTAGTTATCATTGAAGGCTGGGTACATAACAACAACAACAACAACAAAAGCCTGGGAAAGGTTTTCCAGGCAGTAGGAAACAGATGAGCAATAGCTCACGGAATACAGAAGCACAACTGAAGATGACATCTGGGACTCACATTAGAATATCCCCACTGATTTAAAGTAGATTATTTCCTGAGTATCGACTCTGTGCCAAAGCACTATTCTAGGAATATGAAGCTGAATTAAAAACAAAGAAAAGTTTCTACACCTGAAGGCATCACAGATAAGGGCCAGAAAGCCACTGGTCATATGACATGATTTATGTATTTGTCACAAAGCTATGCCTTTCCCTCTAAGTACTGCTTTAACTACATCCCACCGATTTGGATGTGCTATATTTTCATTCCAATTAATTCAAAATGTGTTCTAATTTCCCATATGATTTGTTCTGTGTCCCTCACGTGTTTATTACTGCATTTACTCACTCCTGTTCATCCAGGACTTACTGGCTGTCTGCTATGTGATGCACCAGGCAGTGGCCTAGCCACAACTTCTGACCTCAAGGAGTTTATAGACCAAAGAGGCACCAAACCCTTTGGGGGAGAGAGGCATGAACACAAGTTTTTGCAGATAGTATCAGACGACTCTGTTCCAAATCTCTCAAGTCCAGGTTTTTTGACTCCCAAAGTATTTTTCACTGTTCAATTGCTCCCTTTGAAGCAAAGCCTGTCCTGGTCACCATTGTATTCCATCACCTAACACAGCACCTTGCACATAGTAGGTACTCATCAAATACTTTTGTTTGATGAAGTTGTTCTTTGGCACCCATGCATTTTGTCTCAATTCCTTTTGATCATTCTCTTCACCCATCTGAGTTTGACCTCATTTCCCCAATGTTCAGTTAAGACCCATCCAAAGCTTATTTATTAGAACAGTGGAGCAGCCTCTCTTTCTAATCGTCCTGTGGAGTATTTGAGGAGTCCATAGGGGATCATGTAGACACCAGCAGCCCAAGACCCTTGTCCATTTCCTCTTCCACCCTTGAGCTGGAGAAGTCGTGCTCTCCTTCTGCCTTCCATCCTTTGCGGGCTGGGGTGCATGTTGGGCCTCTGCCCAGATTGTGCTTGGAGTGGCACCAGCTGCACAGGATACATGAAATATTTGCTCCAAGGGATCCAGAAGTGTTGATGTGAGTAGGATCAGCTGGTACTCCAGGATAAAAATCATTTCACCATCTTTGCTGAAAAGTCACCGTGTTTCTCCTGCACTCAGCAGTTTATAGGGTGCCATGTTGTTTTCAGTCTTCCGGCCCTAGAATGTTTCAAAATGTGGTTGGGTGTTGTTAAATAGCTCCACATTCCTGCCAGAAAGAGTGGTTTCCATGGAGAGAGCGGCTGCCACCCAGCCCAGCCGGCACTGCCTTTCAGTCAGCATTATCAGAAGCTGGCTGGACTGTGAGCTGGACCCAAGAGGCCTTCTCCTCTAGGCCCACTTGGAGGCATTCTTGTCTTGTTGGAGGGGAAATCACTGTCGTGGGGAGATGCCTCTTCTGGGATTGGGTTTGGAAGATCAAGACTGTTTCTATCCCAATCAGTTACCTGTTTCTCCAGAAACTGTGTCCTCTTCTTTCTGCCTTTCGTGTTGACATTCTTCCTCTGGTTTACTCACTCACACGTGCAGAGAATAGGGTGGGCTCAGAAGCCATGATGCCTGGTTTTGTTTCCTAGCTTTCCAACATTACCTAAAGTTGCTTGAGGCTTTCTAAGCCTCAGTTTCCTTACCTGCAAAATGAGTGCAATTCTAGCACCTACCTCTTGAGGTTGCAAGGATTCAATGTGATGATGTTGCAAAGTTCTTAGCACAGTGACTGGACCATGGTAAACATCTTACCTCTGCTTGATCTCAGTGCCCTTGCTGTTGGTCATAGCAAAGGCTTATTGGGTTTCCTGCAGGTATAGCAGTGTTTCTAAAGAATATACTTCTACAGATTCAATTGTTGAAGTATCTGTGTTTGTCATGAGGGCATAGATATCTGCTTACAATCTTCTTAAGAAAACTCAAGATATGGTTACGGGGTAGGGAAAGCAACAAGACAAAAACCCAAATGCCTGCCCCACAGGACAGAGGAAGGGAAGTCTCAGAGTCACAGAAACTAAGTGCACGGAGTGGATCACGGTAGCTGTAAGGGAAGGGGGTGGGGAGATGGGTCCTGAAGGGTGCTGAGGAACAGGTGTGAAAATGACTCACAAGCCCAGCAGGACCAATGGGAGAGGATCATCAGGCAGGGGCAGGCTGGGAGGGGCCCCTACAGATGGAACAGTGATACATGCGAAGCCGCAGCCCACATGCCAGCCCTATGCCACTCTTGCAGGCTCAGCAGGAGCATTCGAGGGGGCGGTGATCGCCAGGGCATGGTCCAGTGCAGCACTACTCAAAATGTGGTCCAGGGACCAGTAGGGTCAGCATAGGGGCTTCTTGTTGGAAATGCAAATCCATGGGCCCTTCTGAATCAAAGACTCTGGGGGGTGGGGGGACCCAGGAATCCATGCTTCGATAACTTTCCAGGTGATTCCAGGTGATTTTCCAGGTGCACACACACCATCCTCTGCTAGTTTATGGGATGGATGCTATCTGGGTCAGGTGCCACCTGCCAGGTGCAGGACATTAGACATACTACGTGTCTTGACCTTTTTCAGATTATTCTATAAAGGATTCCACCAGGTAGATTTGAATTACCCAGAACTGGCAGAAAGTCCTGCTCTTCTTCATCACTCCCAGGTATTTCTAACCTTAGTAAAATGTGCAGAGCCCTTGTGAGTGAGCTGTCTCCAAACTCTCTAAGATGAGGAATCCGGTTAATCAAGTTTATAAGACTTGTTTGTGAACTGAGAGTAAACAGGCCCAGAGCAAGGGCCCAAGAAGCTCTCCGATGGATTTTAGTGCTCAGGTTGTATGGCATCCATTTTTTTTTATTGTAACAAAATATACATAACCTAATATTTATCATTTTGATCATTTGTAAGTGTGAAATTCAGTATCATAAAATGCATTTCCAATGTTGTATAACTATCACCACTATCAATACCTAAAACTTTTTCATAATTTTCAACACAAACTCTGTACCCATTAAACAGTATCTCCCCTACTCCCTTAAGCCCCTGGTAACCTCTATTTTACTTTCTGCTTCTATGAATTTGCCTATTCTAGGTACCTCATATAGGTGGAGTCACATAATATTTGTCTTTCTGTGTCTGCTTTATTTCGCTTAGCATAATGTTTTCAAGGTCCATCCGTGTTGTAGCATATATCAAAATTTCATTCCTTCTTACGGCTGAATAACATTCTAGTGTGTGTGTGTGTATGTGTGTGTATCACATCTTGTTTATGCATTTATCTGTTGATGGATACTTGGGTTACTTCCATTTTTTGGCTAGTGTGAATAATGCTCCTATCAACATTGTTATGTAAATATCTGTTCAAATCTCTGCTTTCATTTCCTTTGGTTATATACCTAGGAGTGAAATTGCTGGATCATATGGTATGTAGTTCTATGCTTAAACTTTTAAGAAACTGCCAAACTATTTTTTAACAGCGGCTGCATCATTTTGCATTCCTACCAGCAGTGCACGAGGGCTCCAATTTCTCCAAATGCTAGCCAACACTTATTTTCATTTTTTAAAAAAAATTATAGCCATCCTAGTAGGTGTGAAGTGGTATCTGTGATTTTGATTTGCATTTCCCTAATGATGGATGATACTGAACATCTTTCCGTGTGCTTATTGGCCATTTGTATATCTTCTTTGGAGAAAGTAACATCCATTTTTGACACGCAGATGCCTTTTCTTCTTGCTTTCATTTGGTTCATGGCCACATTCCAGCACCATGAGTTTCAACTGTGATAATTTCTTCTAGTACTGTTTAGAATTTGAGGTAAAAGAAAACAGTAATTGAAATAGACAGTTGCTATTTACATCAGAGAGGTTGGTATTATATACCCGTGTGCTCTTTCATTAGTTGCATTATATTCTTATTATGTGTTTTACTGGGTAATTGTAATTCTTGGCTGTGGGATTTTATAGCTTTTTGGGGGAGGGGGGGTTATTTTATAAGCAGACTTGCATGACCAGTATGATTCTGAAGGAACTGGACCATAGTAGGAAAAAAGTTGAGAGAGAATGAAATCTCAAGCAAGCCAAACAGTAATAGATGAATCCAAAAAATTCTTTAGAGCTTTCTAATTTCCAAATAATTTTTCTTTATAATCTTCTGAAGTTATGAAATTAACTCTATAGATTGGAGTGTAATTTGTCACTCTAATTGCTGACCATATTAATTATCAGACGTGTTTTATGCTTTTGTGAAATGCTCGTTTCACAGCTTGCTTGTAGGTCTTTTTGTAGCATGAGAAAGTGAATATTCACACCAGAAATAGGTCCTGACCTTGAAGAGCTTTCCAATCAACGAGAAAAGAGAACATGACCCACCACTGGCATTGTCTGCGAGCAGGAAACTGTCACTGCACCACGGTGTAGGTGAGGCAGATTGTTTCCACTCTGTTTTCATCACCAGAATAAAAACAAGCACCAGAAGTTTTGATCCAAAAGATGCTTTCCTTCTTCAGCCTCTGCTCATTTTGTCATTGTTATTTTTCTTCAAGGGAGTCATGGAACAAGGTCCAGTCTTTAGGCTGTGGCATCTGATAGTGAGGTATTTTGGTATTCCAGATAATTGGTGGAAGGATGGAAAGGTTGAATGGAAGTCATGTAAGGGCTACAAAGAGATTTGTGGGTGACTATTTCATAAGTGCTTACTACACACCAGGTGCTGTTGTTACAGGCCATGTAATGCCACCTGGGAGTCGGGGAGTCACCATCCATCCATTCTGCCTCCCTTCATTCTTTCTCAACTTCCTTCCTTCAATTCTTCCTTTCTTTCTTCCCTCCTTCCTCCTTACCTATGAAGATTTATCCAGTGCCTATAACATGTCAAGCATGTGTCCAAGCCATTGGGGACATAGTAGTAAACAAAACAGAGTCCTTGCTTGCATTCTGTGAGGGATGGTTGCAAAATGGCAATTAAGAAATACAATTGCCTCCCCCACACACAGTCATTTTTTATATATCAAATATATCAGTTCAGTTACTGGATCAGTCAGGATCCAATTAGGTGACTGAAATAATTTTGACAAGGAAAGTTTAATATTAAGAATTATTAACTATAATAGGGTATTGGCTACTAAAGGGTAAAGAGCTCTAAAGAGTCCAGAAATATAGGTCTGGGAGTGGCATTGCACCCAAGGAAACAACAAATCTAAGGTCCCTGCTCACCAGGACTTGAGAGGGAACCAGACCAGGCCATGGTCCATTGGACGGCAGAGAAGTTCTCGCTGAGGCCCTGTGAAGGTGGGGATCACTGGGAAGCTGCTCTCCGTGGTGCCAGAGAAGGATATCTATGGAAGGTCTCTACCAGGGAAGTGTGCCTGCCAGGGTGGCATGCTGGGAAATTGCTCCCTGGTGGGGCAGAGTAAGCTGCCCACAGGGGGATGGTGCCCTCTGAGAGTTCCACACCAGAGCCACCAGAACAGGACTCCTCCTGTGTCCCTGCAGCGCCCTCTACTGGCGAAGCTTGATGCGGCGCCCGCTGGCAAGGGGGAAACTCCTTAGTCCCAAGAAGGGTGATGATGCTGATTTTGGCACTGAGAAGTGGTATATTAATGATGGGCAACAGATGCTAGTAAGTGCTGTGGGAAAATAAGCAGAGTGAGGAGGATAAGAAGTCTTAGGTGTGCCATCTGGCAGAGAATGTTCAAGGAAGACCTCTCTGGAAAGGTGACATGTGACCAGAAAGCTGAAAGGAGTGCTAGCATTCCAGGCAGAAGGAACAGCAAATGCAAAGGCCCTCAGGTCACAGCCGGTGTGGCATGTTTGGAGAACAGCCAAGAAGTCAGCTGCCACACAGAGGGTATGGATGAAGGAAGGAGAGGGTGTGTGGGAATTAGCATTTGGCCAGAGCATACCTGCTAAGAGACACGGGAATCCTTTTGTAGTCTTGAGCATGGAAGTGGCAAGAACTGAGTTATACTTGAAGGATCACTCTGGCTGCTGTGTCAATTGGCGAGCAGGGGGATGGTGAGGACTTAAGCAGGGATCCTATTTGGGAAGCTACTGTGGTGATCCAACCTTCAGCCTCCACTGAGTTTGAAGAACCTTCGTGCCCCACATAAATATATATTCAAAAGTGGTTAATCTTCTTTTTGGGTGATGGAGTTTTGGAGATAGTGCTGATGGTTGCACAACATCGTGAATGTAATTAATACCACTGAACTGTACACCTGAAGTGATTAAAATGGCCAATTTTATGTTATATTACGTATATTGTACCACAAAGAAAAAAATCGTAAAAAAGAATCGCACAGAAATGCCGTTATTTCTTTCCCGGTACATCTTATCAAGGGATTAATAGTGTACACGTGTCTTCTTACTGGAAATGTCAATCTTGATCATTTGGTTAACATGATGTCTGCAGCGCTCTCTAGCATGAAGTTATTATCTTTCCCTTTGTAGGTGATGCATACTTGGGAGGAGAGTAAACACGCAAACAAAAAAGTGGTGACTGTTATTACCACCACTACCAGCTCATTCCAGGCTTCAAGCGCCTGGGACATGGGCGTGTTTTTAGCCCATTTCACAGGTGGGGAACAGAGGCTCAGTGAAACTAGGTAACTTGCTCAGGTAGCATGCTAGTAAGTGGTCTGATTGTAAACTCCATGAGCTCAGAGGGCCTGTGCCTGTTTCATTCACCCGAGTATCCTAAGCAGCAGGAACAGTGCCTGCACGTATGTTAGGCACTCAGTTGACATTTGTTTCATTAAGAAGATGGAGCCGGAATGTGTGTTTTCTGATTCCACACTTCATGTTCCTTCTTCTCCAACTTCTGACTCTGGCTCCCGGACCATCGTTAACTAGCACTCCCCATCCCTAAGACTGCAGGAATGTCCAGCTGTTTCCTAGCACAGAATGGACTGTCCTAGAGCCCCACCCATGGCTAAGTCCCTGGCTGCACACAGACAGCAGACACTTGGCTCTCCAAGGGACATTCCTACCACATTTAAAACAATGAGGCAGCGGGTACCCTGTCCTTCATATTAGCTGAAGTTTTATGATACTGTGTTTATGGGAAAATGCTGTTACTATTCTTAGACTCATGGTGGGTCTCGCTTATTCATAGCTCCGCACTCGTGGGTGGAACGAGAAGTTATAATAGAGTGCAGGTGCCTCTCATTGTTTTCCGCTACTCACTGGATAGTGTTTATTAAAAAGGAAATCACAGTGGTGTGTCTGGAGTTGAAGTCTGAACAAATAACCCAAAACGAGGAGTCCCAGAAGGTGGGCAGGAGGCGACAAACAAAGAGAAGCAAAAACAAGTTTGAGCTAATTGGGATCAGGCAGTACTTTGCATGTGAATTATGAACAGGGAGCTCGGCTGCAAAATAATTATTGTATCCAACCTTTGTTGGCATAATTCACATACTTTTATGAAAGATCCAGAATTTAAATTTAACACATTTTTCCCAGGCCTTTAATGGAATTTTAAAATATGATTCTGAAGGCATGTGGCTGAAATGAGATCCCTTCAAAATGTTTAAAACTGCACAGGGATGTGTTGGTGTCCACGCACATGTCCCATTTAATTTTTTCCTGTGATTTTTTTTTTTTTTTTTTTGAGACAAGGTCTCATTCTGTCACCCAAACTGGAGTGCAGTGGCATCATCATAACTCACTGAAGCCTTGAACTGCTGGTCTCAAGCAATGCTCCTGCCTCAGCCTCCTAAGTAGCTAGGATGGCTAATTTTTAAACTTTTTATAGAAATGGTGTCTCACTGTGTTGCCCAGGCTTGTCTCCAACTCCCAGCCTCAAAGGATCCTCCTGTCCCAGCCTCCCAAAGTGCTAGGATTACAGGCATGAGCCACCACATCCGACCGTTTCCTGTTCCTTGAAAGAAGCCATTCCGGGACCTTCTGGAAGAAGGGCTGGAAATTTTAGTTCAAAACGAGTTGTGAATTATGATAGGTGTTGGAATCCGTGGTGGCATGTCTCCTATCAGTTCGGCCAGTTCCTTGAAAGATCCATCGTGTGTGGGGGGGTGGGGCACACGTGCACATGCAATAGCAAAAGGCAATTCCTGGCACAGTCCATTGTTCTGAGCTGTGCGGCACTCCCAGGAGACGCTCTGTGCTTCCTGTCACGTGGACATCCAGCAAATCTATCCCCTCATTCAGCAGATATTTCCTGCGGAGTACAAAGATAAATCGAACATCACCCTGGCCCATAGCACTTGTGGTCTTGAGAAGGAGATGGACCCGTGCACAACTAAATAGAATGCCGGGGTCACGTGCCGCAGCGCACGAGGGAAGAGAGCCTGCACGGATCAGTGCGTGCAGTGTGGGGAATCAGGGGCGACTTCACAGCGTGGCCGTGTCCAAAGTATGCCGAGAGGACAAGTGGATTTTTCTTTGCATCAGAAAAGGGAGGGAAGGGGCTTTCCAGGCAAAGGCACGAGCAAGAACAAGCTCAGGGAGCCTGAGTCCATGGACACACGCAGGGGACAGAGTGGGGTCCCCTCTGGCTAGCACGTCTGGTTTGTGCTGGGAGAGGGGCTCCGGGCGAGTCTGGAGATGGAGGTGAGTTGGGCAGACGGTGAGAGACATCACAGCCTTCATCCCCAGAGCGTGGGGAGCCATCTCAGGCTTCAGAGAGAAGTGACCCAGTCTCCACTTCCCTCCATCAAAGGTGGCCGCGTCTGCCTTCTGAAATGCCTCAGCTCCTCTCCCCACTGGCTGCGCGCCTCTCCTCTGCCTGTTCACCGAACTGAAAGTTTATCAGGACTATATTCAGCCCTCGCCGATAATATCGCAAGACAAAAATACCTCCTGGATTTGCAATTTCTCAGTGTTTTGACTGTTCCCAGCAAAGCCTTTGAGAATCGCAGAGCATCGTCCCCTCCCCACCCTGTAGTTTTTTGGCAGGTTTTTGATGAGTAAAACTCAGCCCCACTTTTACCCCAAAGTGATGTTCTTTTGTGGCTTGTCTACTCCAAGAACTGAAATACCCAGACTCCTTCCTCATCTCTTCTTGAAACAGAGAAGTCACTGCAGCACCTGCTGGGAGGGGCGTTAAAGGAGTATGTGGGCTCTGAGACTGCTCACCCCTTCCACAGACCTGGGGGGCACGATTTCTAACCCCCCAGCCCCCTCCCCACCCTGTTCCAAGGAGCATGAAAATTTCTTCCTTATGGATGGGACATGAGCCTTGGCAGTACAGTACCAGCTTTACGTGGGGAGGGGGTGTCTATCGAACAGGGGGGTATTACTATGATAATCATTCGCATCACTACCCTAGCAGTTTAATTTTTCCCTTGGCCAATGGAGCACTGGCATTTGGTCCACTGCTTTCTACTGGACCATGAGTGCATGTGATCCTCCCTTTTAGCCTTGTCTTGTTGGACCTTGGCAAATAGCATATCATGAACCTCTTCTGGAGCCTGAGTCCTTCCAATCAAGGTCAATGGGTGGCCGTGACTACTCTGGCATAGGACCACGTGACGGCTCTCATCAGTTTCTCACTTATTTTTCTCTACAGGACATGGCTGTGATTCCCACAGATGGTCTTGGGCCTATGGGGGGACACCGCAGCTAATCAGAAAATCTTAATCCAACATCCAAACTCACAAGATGCTGGGGAGTGAAAGGGAGGGAGGAGATGCAGAGCTTGGTTCAGAGAGAGGATCCAATACTCTCAGAATGATTTTCTTCCAGGTCTTCTCTAGGAAAAAACAAAAACAGAAAACTTTGTATCTAAGGACTGTGGGAGAACAACAGCAGCATAGACCAAGTTAGCTTGTCTCTTACAGGAGGGGACTCGCAGCAGTTGGGAGCCTGGCATCTAGAGTCAAGTCCTGTCTCCGACATTTCCTTACTGTATGACTGGGGCAGCTCATACCTTCTAGTCCTCAGTTTTCTCATCTGTAAATTGGAGATTCTAATACATGAACAATGGCTGGCAAGTTGTGTTTAGGAAACCTTGGCATGATCACCACCAGGTTAGCACCTATAGTTCGTGTCATGCTAATAAGTGCGATCTTTATGGATTGAACAGATCTGGAGTCAGGGTGGATATTTAGCTGACCAAATCCCTTTTTTTTTTTTTTTTTTAACACAGCATGTGTGTTTTCAAATTTTGCATGAAATTTTAAGATACATTTGAAGAAAACGAGGAAAATTGGGAATGGAGTTTAGGAAAGTTTCAGTGATAATTTTTTCAGAACCATTGTTTCTTGGTTTCTGTGGTCCATCCTCTGATTCTTTGTCCTCTGTCTCCTTTTCCTACTTCGGAGACAGTGACATGGGGTCTATGCCTTTCATGCGTCAACACTGCCCAGCGGGACTTTCTGCAATGAAACGGAGGAAAGATTCTGTGTCTGTGTTGTTTAGTACAGCAGCCACATGTAGCTACCAAGTACGTGAAATGTGGCTAGTATGACCAAGGGACTGACTTTTTAATTTAATGTAATTTAAATACTTTAAATAGCTGATGTGTCTAGTGGCTGTTGTATTGGACAGGACAGTGTAGACACTGTAAAAACAAGCATAAAAACATACTGTTCCTACTCCCAGGAAGCTGCTGGTCTCACTGAGCGTCAGCTGTTTTGTCGGGCAGTCCCAGTGTGGTAGAATAAGCATTAACATGAAGACATGCACGGGGCGCTGAGAAAGCTAATTTTGCCAGAATAGTCAAAAAAGACCCTGCGGAGGACTCTCTAGCACACGGTGCTGAGCCTCTCCCTAAGGAGAGAATCATTTTGTAAGCACCTATCATGTGCCCAGTGTACTGGGTCAGACACTTTCTGTAGAGGCTGTTACTTTTCACACTAAATGTGGGCCGCCTGGCCCACAGATGGAAAGTCTGAGACTCAGCCCAAGTCGCACTGCTAGGTTTGTAGCTAAATCAAGGTGCGCCTGCATCCCAAGACACACCAGGCAGCCTATGTCTTGATTTACCCTCCCAAAGGCCCTCCACTGCCTTTGTTGGGTTCCTTTCAATACCCCAGGGATTGAGGCCTCTTGGTGCAACAGTAGCACTTCTGACTCCAATACCCTCGGGACTGGTAACCACTGACATGCCTCCGTCAGTCCACACTCTGGTCGAAGGCAGGTTTCACATCACCGCCTTACCACTCACTCGCTAAGGAATGAGGTGACAGCAAGACCACAAACTAATAAATACACCAGTATTTACATAATGTCGGACTTCAGTGTGATTGATGTTTGTGTTGTTGACTAGGGTGTCATATGTTCATGCCCTAATCCTGGTCTCAGTATGACTGTGAGGATGGGGCCAAGTCATTTCACAATTTGGGTGAGTGTTCCAAGCTTCTCAGAAGACCAACGCAAGAGAAATTCAAGGTATGAAATTCAAGGTGTGGTCTCAGAGTCATTTTGTTTAACAACTTCCTCGCTGTGTGTTCTCAGTATGTAAAATGGGAACATCCCTCACCATCTACTTACCTCCTGTTTGAGTGTTCAAGGGAAGGGTTGCAGGTTGTGTTGAAAGAAGACTTCTCTTGAAAAACTACACGAGTGAGTGCATGGCTGTCCCCAGCCCTGAGCCATTTCTGCCCTGTTCATGGAAAGGGGACTGTATTCACTGGCTCATAGGCCCCTGGCATCTCTCCTTAGCTCCGGGTTTGCTCTTCCAAGAAACACCCACATTGACCCAGCAGCGTGCAATTCCCCACAAGACGGCACTTGACAGGGATATACGGTGTCCTCTCCCTTGGCAGTAACCAGTTTGATTCACTCTAAATCCTGCTTCAGATCTCCAACTATTTTAGGGGTTGACAGGTCTGAATTAAACCAATGAACTTAATCTACTTGTGGAATGTAATAGCTGGAAGGGATTCATAGAGATCACAGTATCACCTAAAATTATCTCTTCTACGTATCCCACCATTGGGAAACACGAATGTGGCTCCAACCTGTCTCGTCTTTTAAAGGGAGATATTAAGGCCCTGAAAAGGGTGCCGCTGCAACCGCTGAGGGTGGCTACACTGGTTGCTTGCTCTGCTCAAGGATCTGTGCTCAGCACTTTGATCATTTAACCCTCACAGGTCTATGCATCATAGTGTTATTATCACCCCATTTGGAGGACGAGGACACTGAAGCTCAGAATTTGGGCAGATGGCCCCAGTTCACACAGCTATTAAATGATGGAACCTGGAGCTTATTCTCCTAACCCACATGCAAGAGACATTCTTGTCCCAGGCAGCAAGTTGGTGGCAGAGGTGGGATCTAGACCGAGTTTCTCATTTGGTGCCACTCTGGTCCCAAAGAAAGAGAGGGGTCTTTGGAAGTGGGTGGGTATAACAAGTTACTTCTTCCAGCTCTACTCCTCTTGCTGTAGATTAAAACAGAAGCTCTGGATTGCAGTCACAAAGAAGTAACAAGAAGACACTAGACTAAGTCGTTTCTTGTCTAAATGCATGTCCCCAGCGTCAGCATCTCTGGAACGGTCAGTGGCAGCACCCAGTAGAAGCTGAGTGAGTGCCTTTTTTCAGGTGTTAAAATAAATTATTGGTGTGGCCAGGGTTCTGATAGCTCAAGCCTCTTTCAGACCCTGGGGTCCTACAGCTCTGGACAAGGCTGTTCTCACCTGGACCTCCTCCTCTCCTTCTTCCCCACCCTAAGCAAGACACCTCTTATCATCTCTGGAGGCTGCGGGTCAGGGGAGGGTGATCTAAAGGGGACTTCTCTTCCCCAACTCGAGAAGCTTAAGGCCACGTCCACTCATGCGTGAACTGATTGGTTCATTCATTCACTGACTGAACGATTTATCCATTGAGCTCTCATCCTTTGCATTTCAAGCAGAGCTAAGTCCTGTAATAAAATGATAAACAAATCAAAACCCAAAATACCCCTGCTTACATGGCATGGGGGGAAAAGACAATAAACAAGTAAATGTGCAAGATAAGCAGAGACCATGATGACTGCAATAAAGAAATTAAACTGAGCCTTGTGGGAGCAAATGGAGGGAGGAGGAAAATCAGGGAAGACCATTTTAAGGAGGTGATATTTGAACTGAAGAATGAAAACCAGCCTGCAATTAGAAGGGCTGAGTGAGACAGAGAACATTCTAGGTGAGGTGAACAGAAGTGCAAATCCCCGAAACAGAAAAGAGCTGGGCCTCCTTGTGGGCTAGGACAAAAAAAGGGGCCCGTGTGGCTGATGTAGCCTGGAATGGGAGATAGTCGTGGATACCAGGTAGGATTTTATTCTGAAGGAACAGAGGAAGCCACTGCAGGACTTTAAGTAGGGGAGTGATGGGATCCAACAACGTTTTCCTAAGATCTTTCTGGCTGCCTTGGGGAACGTGGGTTCAGAGTGCAGCAGCGGAAGTGTGCAAATGAATTGGACCACAACCTCAGGGCCAGGCTGCAGACTGGACAGGCAGAAGGGGTGTCGAGACTCCCCTGTCACCCCTCCAGGCCTGGAGGATTCTTTTGCAGCTACAATCTTCTGAAAACAGAACGCCCCAAGTTACCAGCTAGCATTCTAGCGCCAAACAAATGCTGTTGTTTAGGACAGGTAAATCAAGACAGGGAAATGATGACACATTGACCACAGCTGAAGTGTTTGTGCGGTGTGTTGGGACCCTTGGCTTGTTCCAAAGCCTACGTGTCTGGGACTTCTTTAATGTCTGCCGGTAACTAGGCACTCAGCTATAAATAGAGCTATTTTGGAAATTGTGCACCTCGATTTTAAAAAGCTGGAAGGACAGGAAAGGGAACCTGTGTCTTGGAGCTCAGAAATGCGCACCCCACCTTGCTCTCTGTTGGCAATATTCCATCAGTCCTGCCCCACCTGCCCACCTTTACCCCACCCTCCACCAGCCTCACCGGGAAGGAGGCCGCGGCCATTTCAAGAACGGCTTTTATTTCACACCCCGGTGTTAACAGGTGCAGATGCGTGACCCTCTGAGGGGCAATGAGTTAATTCCTGCAACTTTGTGTGCTTCCTACTTAAAATATATTTAACCACCCTTTATCAAAAAGCTATCGTTTCGTCTTTTGCAAAGACATACAGATGGTCTTCTGCATAAAAAAGTAATGATGACGATGATGATGACATCAGCAGGTAGCATGTACTAAGTGCTTATTTTTCTCTGTGCAATGTCTGTGGCTCTTTACCTGTAAAACCACTTTGAATCCTCACAACAATCCCATAAAGTGAGTAGCATTACTCTCCCCATTCTACATGTAAACTGAGGCAGGGGATTCAGGCACAAGCAATACGGTTCCAAAGCCTGCTTCCTGGACCACTACCAGACTTCGGTGAAGTAACACGCACGCACATACACACACACACTGTCACACACACACACACTCTCTCTCTCTCTCTCTCTCTCTCTCTCTCTATCTCTATCTCTCTATCTCTCTATCTCTCTATCTCTCTATCTCTCTCGTAGGGGGAAGAGCTAGATGAGGTGGGTACATTTGGTAGCAGATGTAAATCGTCACCTTCGTTTAGTCTAATTCCCTCTCTGTCTTCTTGCTTTGCCTGCGCCATCACTCTGTCCTCCCTTTTCCGCCAGCCCCTCTGAGCTTCTCCACCGGACTTCTCTGCCCCTTGTTTCCATCCCTGCCCCAGCAACTGCTGTCTTCACCTTCAGATGTGTGAGCCTCCCCAGGTGAACTACCTTGCTCCCTCTCCATTCGCCTTCTCTTCTCTGAGCTCTGCTTTTCCCACCGCCCTCTCTGGGGCTTCCCTTTCCTGGTCTAGGAGGGAGGATAGAGCCAGCTTCTCTTATCCTGGGGCAATGCCTCTGCCATTTGTATTCTGAAGCACTCCAGAGATTCTAAATACTCTCCTCAAGTGGGAAGGAAAAGTCATCCAAACTGCTTGGTAATTGAATTCAAGAGTGATGGACCAAAAATTATTAATGCATCCCCTTCCCTGGACGCTAAAGAGGACTCCGTCTTTACTCCTCCTCCCAAATACAGACTCCATTAACTTTTACATTTATTTCTTTCCAGTCTTTCTTTTCTATATCCTGTTTTGTTTTGCATTTTTCCAATTGTGATCCTACAATATATATGTAATTTAAGGTATTTGTGACAGCATATTATAGCATCACAAAGGCCTCCTAGGCTGCATTTTATGAATATATAGTGCAGTCAATGACAAGATGTGCTGTTATTTTATGTTCCACTAAGGAAGGGAAGAACATTGTTAATTAAACAATGATCCAAAGCTCTCTTCTCTCTCAGAACTTGTTATTTTATATCTATTAAAAAGGCTCTTTTGACTTATTTAGACACAGATTTATCATATGTCAGGTCATTTGCATGCTTTCCTGCAAACACAATGATTTTGAGTTAGAATACCAAATCATAGTGTGTGATCTTTCTGAAAACATTTTTAATGTCATTTAAAGTCAACGTGGAAAGTACCAACAATGCACTTATTTCTGCTAAAATGGGCAGCTATGACCAAGTTCTTAGGAAAAAAAAAAAACAAACATGTCCGGATGAGAGATAGTCCATCCTTTATGATGGCTGCGTGATAGTTGGGGGTGTTCCCTAACCTTTCTCTTAATCTTTAGACGTTTAGATTTCAACAGGCTTCTATTGGGCCCTGCTTACAGTGTGTGTGTGGTGCTGCACAGTTTTTCAAGTCATGCTGTGGCACGTGGGGATGGGCCTGGGACAGTGAAGAAGACCCAGGGGCCAGGCTTGGAGGGGGAGGGGACATGTTCGATACCAGGGCCAGGAGAGAGAAGAGAGGAAGGAGTCTGCACCCACAACCCAGCTGTACTTCGTGTGAGGGCCTTCTGGGAAATGGATTATTCTTCACCAAAGCAAGGGCCTTGACTGACAGCCGGGAGAGGCCAGAATGGGCCTGAAAGAGGTTTGCAGGTATGAGACTCAAAGCCATGGGGCTTAGGGAGACAGAGGGAGGACTGGCATTTATTGGGCACCAAGAGTGTGCCGGGCATACCCCATATCTTTTACAAAGACATAAATGGCTCCTAAATAAAAGTAATGATAATGCTGGTGGTGATGGTGATGATGGTGGTGGTGATGATGATGGTATCAGTAGGTAACATGTACTGAGTACTAACTTTGTACCATGCAAAGCTCATGGCTATTTACACGCAATAACACACCGAATCCAACAGCAACCCCATAAGGTCAGTGCCATTTCCACTGCCATTTTACATGTAAATCATTCAATCACTCCATCCTCACACGGGTAGATATTATTATCCTCCCTTTATAGATGAGGAGACTGAGGCTCAGAGGGGATTAACTCCAGTTTATAGGCAGAAAAGGGACAGCAAGTCAAGCCCTGACTCGTTTTGTGGCCCTGATAAGATCACAGGTCTTTGGTCTTCTCATTAGAACCGAAGAGTAAAGATTGAGAAATCTGTGACTCTGCCAGGTGTTTCCCTACCCAGGAGTCCTCAGGTGGCAGTGAGTGCAGTTCTTACCAATATGGGGATTATCAATGGAGCAGATGGGAGTACAGGCTTTGGAACCAGGCTGTCAGCATGTGATCTTGAGCAATTTACTTTATCTTTCTGAGCCTCAGTCTCCTCATCTATGAAGTTGGAATAAATAATAGCATCTGCCTAAAAGAGTCATCGTGAGGACTAAATGAGATAATACACACAAAGTGCATAGAAGAGACCTCGGCGTTTGGTAGGCTCTTGAACAGTGTCAGTGGTTACCATCGTGATTGTTTTAGTGTCCCCTAGCCACGAAGTCGATGAGGCAGGGAGCCTGGTGAGCAGTCTGGAAGTTAGCCACCTGCAGTCGCCATCCGAGCCCAGTGACTGTGAGGTCACCCCTGGCCTTCATCATGAGGACCTACAACTGTCAGTCCTGAGGACTGATGTGGAAGGCTCGCGGTTAAAAGTGTCCAGGTGCTCTCTTTAGTGTCCAAACAGTGCCTCCTGACAAGGCTGAGGTCACACTCCCAACCTGTGACCCCACATGTGGAAGCCACGTGCCCCTTCTGCAGCTGGTCAGAAGGACCCATGGGTCAGTCCGGGCAGGGGAAGCCAGGGGAACATTAAACCACCTCCCAGGCAGTACGGGTGGCAGCAGCGATTATAGCCAAGGAGAAGCTAAATTCTAGAGGCGTGTGCTGTCTCCGGGGAACACACTAATTGAGAAATAACATCCATAAAAATAATTCAATACTAGTGCGTAAAACTAAAAACAATAACCAAGTGTGACTGGCTGTCTAAGAATTAAGCAAAGTAAGATGAAGTGTCTTTTGCCAGCAAGCGCTCCCCGCGAAGGAGAATAGGGGCTGAAGTCATCCTCCCTGTTCCCACCTTCAAGGGGCAGGTGCCACCTTCAGCTGCAGAAATTCTCACTTTCTAACAGTAGCCTTCAGCGCCTTGCTCTGAATGTTTCTTTAGGCAGCAGCAGCTAGGAGAGAAACTCAGTTAAGGCTTGTCTGAGGGCACGAGGTGGTCTCACTCTGGAGCACACAGCCTAACCGCTTTAACAACTGGCTATCTGAAAAAAAAAAAAAAGCGTGCATGTATACATATAGACACACACATAAGGTTATTATAAATTACTGATATAACGTATGTGTAGCGTATAATTTACAAATAATAAGAATAATAATTACACAGTACTCTTTCTTGTAAATCTGAGATAGCCAGTTTTCAACAAACGCTTTTGCTGATTTTCGCCGTAGTGTTGCGTCCATTGCCAAACCATTGTTGCAGTGTATCATTGCCATGTGTAGCTCCAACAAGAATCTCAGTGAATATTGGCATTTGCATGAACAAGTAAGGTGAAAGTGAAACAACTAAGATGTGTGTCAGAACTTTATTATTCATCACTTGTTTGCTCAATCGGATAATATTGTTTTTGAATACTAGGAAAGTAGTTCTTCCATTTTGGGTGTTATTCATAATGTAGCATCTATAGAGTGACACACTTTTGGGTTGTGTCTGTACTGATAACACTTTCTGCATTACTGTCTTAAGTCTAGACAATCAATAAAACCATAAATCACATCCTGATTTGTACTGATTTTCTATTTCCATGGTATAAATTCTTGTACCATGGCCAGTTCTAAGTTACCAGAGTGAGGTCACTGAATGAGCAGGTGAGAAGAAATGTGTAGTACACATCATTATATAGTATTTTCAGCATACACACACGATATTAATAATGACTCAGGAGCATAGATTCCATAGTAAAATGCAGCAAAACAGTTTGAAAGTCATGAGTTTTTAGTATCTATTACTTTTCTTTTTGGTATAACTTATATTATTCATATATCTTACAATAAGCCCATTTAAAGTATACAATTCAATATTTTTTAGTGCATTCACGGGGTTGTGCGATCTTTATCACAATCTAATTTTGGAACATTTTTGTCCCCACAGAAGAAACTCTGTGCCCATAGCTGTCAATCCATCACCCCACTCCGTCACCATTTCCTTTAAAGAGCTTATCGTTCCGAATGAGAGGCACTTAGGCAACATTTCCCACATGCCAGAAACTTTTCTAACAAGTTCTTTATATATATTTTTTTATTGTGGTAAGATTCATGTAACTTAAAATTCACCACTTTAACCACTTTAAAGTGTAAAATTCAGAGACCTTTAGTACATTCACAATGTGCCACAGTCACCTCTATCTAATTCTAACACATTTTCATCACCCCAAAAAGAAACACCATATTCATTAAGGAGTCATTTCTCAGTCCCCCCTCCCCCAGACCCCTGAGTTTCAGTGCAAAGTCTCGCAATCACTTCACTCTCCCCCTGCCAGGCACACGGATTCTCTCTCCACTTGGCACGATGGCGCGTTACTGCTGGGAGATGGGGAGGGGTGGCATAGGCAATGCGACGCTGTCTTTTCTGCCTTCTTCAGGGCCTCTTTCCTTGATATGATGTTAAAACCAGGTAATGTGATCACTCGCCAGATTTTTGGTTCTTCCAGAGGTGCTTGCTGCGTGGATAGCTGTTGAATCTGGTGTCCATGCAGAGGGATGCTTGCTGGAGGCTTCTGTTCTATTCGGCTATCTTGCTCCTCCCCCTCTCTGGTCTGTCTGTCTTTTGTTGTTAGTTGTGCAACCTGCAGGAGATGCTCCCTCTCCAGTTTTCTCTCCTGTGGCTTTAGAGGATGTATTTTTGCTGAGCGCCCTGACCATATATATGGCAGCATCGTTAAGATTTGGGGCTCCCGAATCAGACAGTCCTAAACTCAAACGCCAATTCTGCCACTTAGCTATGTGACTTGCTCAAAGAGGGCATATAGCATAAATACTTGAGGCTGGTGATGAGAATGTCTACCTAGCTATCACATTTAGAAACAGTCCTCACCTTCTTTCCAGAACTTTCTTTTTTTAGTCAGGGTTGGCCAACTGCTACAACAAACAATGCCCATAAGTGAAGTCGATTTTTCATTCAAGTAATAATCAATGCATACATGCATCTACTGTGCCTCTCAAAGTGATTCAAGGACCCAGGCTTCGACATCTTGGGCTCAGCCATCCCCTAGAGCCTCCAACTCCTCTTCTGGAACCTTAACATCCAGACATCAGACAGAAGAAGAAAAAGTATGAAGCTCCTAAGAGGTTTTTATGGGCCAAGTCTAGAAGCAGCAAGATCACTTCCACCTACTTCATTTTGGCCAGAACTCAGTCACATGATCACAGCCACCTGCAAGGGAGCCTGGGAAATGTAGTCCAGTAATACCTTCAGGAGGCAAGAAAAATGTTTTCGGTGAGCATATTGCCTTCTGTGCCTTGCTATCTGTTGTAGATTGCTTGCTGTATTGCTTTTAAATTGCACGGTCTTGCATAAATAATACCAGTTTTATTTTTCCTTTTGGAAAAAAATTATTGTCCATATTCATCACAGATATATCTGCTTATTAGTATCATTGCAGTGTATTAGAACAGGCCCTGCCTGGGCTAGGAGCCAGAACTGTGCTTCAATTCCCAGCTCAGCCATCCAGCCATTCGTTTCTGTGTGAGCTCAGGCTAGTCAGTAAGTGTCTTTGGTCCGTAGTTTGCTAATCAATAGAATTGGGAAAATTGTACCAGCCCTGCCTACCTCCTTGGGTAGGGATGAAATGACATGATCTGTGAGAGTCCCTTCTTAACCAGGAGTACCTGCTAAAGGGAAGAGATTATCTCCAGACAGCCACCTCTGACCTGAATAAGAAAACAAAATTAGAAGACTATATTGTATAACCATGTATTACACAGGCATGCATTTTTGTTGTTAAGTGTCCAAGTGGTAAAAATGAATAAATAAAAAGAATCAGGTATAGAACTGTAGCCCTGACAAGCACAAGCTTCTAGTCATTTAGCCAATGCCTAAAGTAGATCCATTCCCACTGCTGTCATTTGTAGAGATGTTCTCTGGGCAGGCAGAAGTCCAGGCAGGAGTGCCAGGCAGGGTGACTGAAGAGCTGTTCTACTTCCCAGCTGGCTGCTGTTACTGGTCATGTCAATAGTTCTGCGCTTCTGTTTGCTCATATGATGAAGACCGACGCAGCTTCTTGGGACTGTGATGAGGAACAAAAATATCACAGAAAAATCTCCAGGCCAAAATCCATTGGAGTCACGAGGAATCTTAGCTTGTGGAGTTTGAACTTCTGCTTTTGTTTCTCAGGAAACTGAGGCTCGGAGCCATGAGCTGTCTTGCCCATGTTACATAGGGACAGAGCCTGGGCTGGGGCACAAAGATCACCCAAACCCATGGCATCATCTCCACGTGAGCAGGGCTACTTCGCAGAAGTGAAGGCACTAAACACAAGGATAGCCTTGTTACTGTTTTCAGTCCAAACTGAGGTGACGATCTATGCTTGTGGAATCTGGATCAAAATGAGTGGAAGAAGGAGGGCTCAGATTGACAGTGCTTTTCAAAAGAAAAAAAAAAAAATCTTGCCTTTCCCTAGCTAGAGGTCAAATGTCAAAAAAGCTAATAACAGAACCAGAGGGACCTACAGATATAATCCACAAATGAAAAGGCTGGTGAGATGAGGGAACAAAAGCTATATGATCGTTAATATGCTGGTTTTTGTTATGTACTCATGCCCCAGGAAGTATTGTGCTTGCATCCTTAGACAGAAAGCATCTTATCATTCCCAAGCTTAGCTATACAATATATTCTCCCCGCCCCCAAGGGAGTTGTTGGTGTTTGTTTGGTTTGTTTTTTTTGTTTTTTTTTTTTTTTTGAGATTTACAGTGATTCTTTCCCTACAGGTTTTTCTTGAAACATATATATTTTTAATTTCTCACCATCTCAGGGGTAAATAAATACATTAAAATAAGCTATGGGATGTATAGCAGAGTATAACAATGATAAATGATGTTGTGTGTAATTTTTCTACTATTAACATAAAGTAATATAAACTGAAGGACACTAGTCTATTGAGAGACTTAGAAGCTAATGTTCCATATCAGATGCGGCCAATGTCAGGACTGAATACAGATTAGGCAGTGTCCTTTTCTCCCCAGGGGAATTAAAGTTTGAGACACCACTCGCTGCCAGTGGTTTTACGGCATTTTGTTGGGGCTGGTGGTGCCTTTCTTGGTCTATTAATTCAGGAGCCGTAAATGACAATGTGAGCAAAATGCTTTTCCGGTGGGATGCATTTCATTTATGTGTGCGTGTATCGCCTATACCTCGTCAATCCGTTTTGTCACTATAAGTGTTTTTAAATTGTGTAGATTACCTCCACTTCATTATGGTCCCTGGCATTTGTGTCTTATGCAAGGCTATTATGTGAGGTTAGGAAATATTTAAAACCCTGCCTTTCTAAAGAAAAAGGGAGGCAATGCAGAAAAGTTCATCTGGAGTTAGTCTTTTCTCTTGTTCTCTTTTTGACAGAGAGTTCATGGCCAGGGTACTCTCTGCAAAGAGGAATGAAAACCCCAGGGTAGACGCTTACACAAATCTCTCTCTCTCTCTTTTTTTTTAATTTTATGGTGTCCATCTGGGTTAGCAAGCACACATTCAAACATATGCGATTGCTGGATTTTTAAGAACTCATCACCATTTAAGATTTTCTTATGCTGGTGATTTTCGCACCAGTGATAATAGTGTGAAAGCTGAAGGTATTTTATTTTGTTTTAAATAACATCTTCATAACATCATTTTAGAGCTCAAAAATCCACTGCAAAGCCCTCCTTATATGCATGAGGAAAGCGAGGCCCAGAGAGGCGGAGAGACTTGTCCAAGGTCACACAGCTCCCTGGTGGCCCAGCTCAACCTTGAACCCCGTTTTCCCTGGCACTTCATGTGCTGAATTTTCGGCTACTGCATGCTGCTCCTTCTCTAATGTCTTCCAAAAACACACTTTAAAGGAAATATGGGAAAAGATAAAGGGGGAATTGGGTGAGTCACTGGGAGAACAAATCTAATTAGATATCTTTGGCTGTGTTGACAGAAGCTGCCACAATTACACCCAACATAAAAACTAAAAGTGCATATTAGTTGAAGTTCCAGTTCCATTGAAATGCGTCCTGAATCTTGGACACAGGGTTCTTAGGAGTCGCCCCCACGTCTGGCATTCAAGGATTGGGGTTCCCATGAACTCTTTTTCTCTCCTACCCCATTAAAATGGGCAGAAGGGAACGAACACTTGGATTTTGCCAAGCACATTGTTATCCTTCGGGTTGGCTCTGAGATGATACGTTTGTCACGGTTCATAAATTTTATCTTTGCACTAAAAACAGGGTTAGAATATCTTCAATGCAATTATAAAAATGTATTAAAACTGAGAAGGAGAAAAAATATGGCGGTAGATGCGATTTTAATGATTGTATAAATGTTCACTGTTCCGTGGCAAAAAAGAGTCAGGCTTTTCAGCCACAGTGTTTCAGGGGAAAGCCAAGGCCCGGTTTTCCGCAAATTGGCACCATGTGCTTTCAGCACAAGGACAAATATGTTGCTCTGAAATTCCACTCGGAAAGGGGCAGCCAAGTGTAGTCATACGACGTCTGCAGGTTAGGATTCTGTAGAAGCTTCCAGACACTGGCTATGAAAATCATCCAAAAGAAAGCATCACCCTGTGCTTCTTCCTTTTCCTAGGAATCTGGAGGGCTGGGAACAGGGGTAAGCGCGTGCAGCCAGAATTAGCCTGCGACGTGAATCACCATGTAGAATCTGTCCTCACTCATAGGAGGTACCTCTCCCTTCCTTTGCTAAATGCTTTGCAACAGCGGCTGTCAACCAAAGGGGAAGCCAAGAACTGCAGAGATCCAACTGCAAACATGTGAGGGGTTCCTAATTTCAGACCACTTTTCAGAAAGAGGGAATTATTCAAAATCCCAAGTGCATTGTTGCCTAAGGTCAGCATGTCTAGTCTGTATCAAGCCAGTGGCAACCATAGCAAACTCCTCTAGAGACACCATCTTGTCCCCTGCACATGCTTGACTGATTGTTTTCAGGCAACCGGTAGTCTGATAGTTTAGAAAATTATGGCAGTGTGTTCTCCAATATAAATCATTAAGCACCAAGCTCTCTAATGGAAGCTTTCTAAAATACAGAAAAAAAAAAAAGTAAGCATAAATATTACTCCGTGTACGAGTTTATTTGTTTCACACCACAGTTTTCTGGGCGTTTTTATTTCTAATGCTCTCTCTGAATGCAGTCAAAGTTGATAATGAATCTGGTCCTTATGGGGGAATTCTTAACTCTGATCCCATACTCACGGTTTCTCCCCATCACTTTGTTTCCAAACAAAGTTACCCAGGGAGTTTTAAAGTGGGTAGTAAGTTTGGGATACACACCTCTTCCGAGCCCATTCGCCCACCCTCCGTCCCTCTCCTTAATGTATACAGATCAATGACATTTCACTTTCAGACAAAGGGACATTTCAGTTTTTGCTTAAAAGATTAAAGCTGTGTAAGATTTACAATTTAAACCGAGTGTTGCTATTTTATAGATTTTTGAGTCAAGTTCCCCTGATCTGAAATGAACTGATTGTGATTTGGTGTAAATCGCTTAACCTCTGTCAACCTTTTATCAGCAAAATGGGATAAAAATAGAACCTGACTTGCAGAGAATTAAATGAGATAATGCTTGTGAAGGGCCCATCACGGAGTCCGGCACGTAGTGATTGCTTCTGCCGCCGCCGCTTCCCGGGATTGCCGTTATTGTCATCGTGAAAATGACTAAGAATGTGTGTATGAGGGACTCTCACTCTTAGGTCATTCATGCTTTTCAAATATACAGATTTACTAAACACAAGGAGCAAAGTGTTTTTGTGTCTTGTTTGGTTTTGGGGGTTTTTGGCTGCTATTTGCTGAATGCATGTAAGGCATCCTTGCGCAGACTCTGTGTAAGATACATAACGCGTGTTGCATTTTCCCAGCGATGCTATAGGACACAGAAAGGGAAATGAATGGGTACAAAGGGAGCAAGGTTAGGTCTGTGAGTGGAAGTGAACAGGCAAGTCAGATAAGATGAATGCTGGAAAAGCAAGTGTATTTAAATGACTAGGTAGGTAGTGGTTTATGGAAGGCTTTGGAAATCCACTATACTAATCTGGAATTTTATGTCTTGTTACAGTCTAAATTAGTTAAGGACAAAGACCAACCATTTGCTCCAGAACTTAGTCCATAGCTTTGTTCTCAACACCTATTTAATACATCTTTGTTAATGTGGCAGGTGACTAAATCAATGAAGGAATGGTTGAAGAAATGATTGAGTGGCAGGAAAGATGAGTTGACTTTCATCACCAGGCCTGCTATGGAACTCCTGGTGCCTAGCACTGTGGCTGGCATTTAGTAGATACTCTATCAAAAAAACAGTATTATAATCAATCATAATTTAATATCAGTTATATAAAAATTGGTCTTGGAAGATCCAACAATCCTAATTCATTCCACTCACAAGACAAGTCGGTCCTTAATACAAACCCCAGAGGATTTATTTACATTCTTCCTTAAATAAAAAGATGTGGTTATGAAGAAGTAGACTTTTTTTTTCCTCTCTCCAAACCACCACCTGCTCATGTGTGTTATGCAGTGGCTTTGCAGAGTGTTTCTTTGGCCAAATAATCTATTGCCTATTTGATCTCCATACTTAATTGTAGAATTTATTTGTCACATTCATGCAGAATTCTGTTTTGTATGGAGATTTTGCATTTTGCTGAAAAGCATCGCATGGGTTTAAAAGGTATTCTTGGAAACAAAAATCACTAGGGATCTCTTGGAAATGGTGCAGTGGAGAAACTTAAAAAGAACTGAGCAGATAAAAGTCACAACT
>NW_012141080.1:4864277-4884472 GCF_000956105.1 Propithecus coquereli
CCACTTTTCAGAAAGAGGGAATTATTCAAAATCCCAAGTGCATTGTTGCCTAAGGTCAGCATGTCTAGTCTGTATCAAGCCAGTGGCAACCATAGCAAACTCCTCTAGAGACACCATCTTGTCCCCTGCACATGCTTGACTGATTGTTTTCAGGCAACCGGTAGTCTGATAGTTTAGAAAATTATGGCAGTGTGTTCTCCAATATAAATCATTAAGCACCAAGCTCTCTAATGGAAGCTTTCTAAAATACAGAAAAAAAAAAAAAAGTAAGCATAAATATTACTCCGTGTACGAGTTTATTTGTTTCACACCACAGTTTTCTGGGCGTTTTTATTTCTAATGCTCTCTCTGAATGCAGTCAAAGTTGATAATGAATCTGGTCCTTATGGGGGAATTCTTAACTCTGATCCCATACTCACGGTTTCTCCCCATCACTTTGTTTCCAAACAAAGTTACCCAGGGAGTTTTAAAGTGGGTAGTAAGTTTGGGATACACACCTCTTCCGAGCCCATTCGCCCACCCTCCGTCCCTCTCCTTAATGTATACAGATCAATGACATTTCACTTTCAGACAAAGGGACATTTCAGTTTTTGCTTAAAAGATTAAAGCTGTGTAAGATTTACAATTTAAACCGAGTGTTGCTATTTTATAGATTTTTGAGTCAGGTTCTCCTGATCTGAAACGAACTGGTTTTGTGATTTGGTGTAAATCGCTTAACCTCTGTCAACCTTTTATCAGCAAAATGGGATAAAAATAGAACCTGACTTGCAGAGAATTAAATGAGATAATGCTTGTGAAGGGCCCATCACGGAGTCCGGCACGTAGTGATTGCTTCTGCCGCCGCCGCTTCCCGGGATTGCCGTTATTGTCATCGTGAAAATGACTAAGAATGTGTGTATGAGGGACTCTCACTCTTAGGTCATTCATGCTTTTCAAATATACAGATTTACTAAACACAAGGAGCAAAGTGTTTTTGTGTCTTGTTTGGTTTTGGGGGTTTTTGGCTGCTATTTGCTGAATGCATGTAAGGCATCCTTGTGCAGACTCTGTGTAAGATACATAACGCGTGTTGCATTTTCCCAGCGATGCTATAGGACACAGAAAGGGAAATGAATGGGTACAAAGGGAGCAAGGTTAGGTCTGTGAGTGGAAGTGAACAGGCAAGTCAGATAAGATGAATGCTGGAAAAGCAAGTGTATTTAAATGACTAGGTAGGTAGTGGTTTATGGAAGGCTTTGGAAATCCACTATACTAATCTGGAATTTTATGTCTTGTTACAGTCTAAATTAGTTAAGGACAAAGACCAACCGTTTGCTCCAGAACTTAGTCCATAGCTTTGTTCTCAACACCTATTTAATACATCTTTGTTAATGTGGCAGGTGACTAAATCAATGAAGGAATGGTTGAAGAAATGATTGAGTGGCAGGAAAGATGAGTTGACTTTCATCACCAGGCCTGCTATGGAACTCCTGGTGCCTAGCACTGTGGCTGGCATTTAGTAGATACTCTATCAAAAAAACAGTATTATAATCAATCATAATTTAATATCAGTTATATAAAAATTGGTCTTGGAAGATCCAACAATCCTAATTCATTCCACTCACAAGACAAGTCTGTCCTTAATACAAACCCCAGAGGATTTATTTACATTCTTCCTTAAATAAAAAGGTGTGGTTATGAAGAAGTAGACTTTTTTTTTCCTCTCTCCAAACCACCACCTGCTCATGTGTGTTATGCAGTGGCTTTGCAGAGTGTTTCTTTGGCCAAATAATCTATTGCCTATTTGATCTCCATACTTAATTGTAGAATTTATTTGTCACATTCATGCAGAATTCTGTTTTGTATGGAGATTTTGCATTTTGCTGAAAAGCATCGCATGGGTTTAAAAGGTATTCTTGGAAACAAAAATCACTAGGGATCTCTTGGAAATGGTGCAGTGGAGAAACTTAAAAAGAACTGAGCAGATAAAAGTCACAACTGAAAACATCTCCGTTTTGCCTAAATCACCACGGCCAGATTGAGACAGGTGTGGGTGGGTGGGGGAAGGTGGTATTCCACGATCTTGGAGGAACGAAGGAGCACCTCTTTCTTCTCTGACTGATGATGGAATAGAGAGAGAGGAACAGCCGCATCGCTGTGAGATGGAAATCCTTCTTTCCTTCAACTGACTTTTCTCTCCTTCATTCCCAACCAGGTATGACCCTGCAGTAGTGGAGGTTGGCGGCAGATAGGTCTGATAGCGTGTGCCCTGTCGCTGTCACCACTTTTTAATAAGGGCTGGGGCTCCTCTTGAAGAGCCCAAGAACTGCAGTCCCTCCTCTGCGCCTTCCCCCGAACACAATGCGCCCTCGCTAATAAATTCTGAGGGCTGACACTGCCTGAGCCTGCTGGTCTTTGCCCTCAATTTCATTGAGATGGGCCATTGAAAACTCATTACAAGCTGTTTAGACTCCGACTTTGACTTTTGCTCGGCAGCGAACAAAATTAACAGCTCTTAGAGGTAGCAAAAAAAGGCACTCAGCCAAATTAAAATAAAAAATGAAAGAATTGGAATGATGAGAAAAGACTTTTAATATTATCTCCATTAGTCATGCAAACAAGCGCACATCCGAAGCGCCTATGTTCTGCATGTGGCTCTCATTTGGAGCCTGGTGTGGATTGTGGTTTCCCCCACTGGAGAGAAAGTCATACCCAGGTCTTCCACGCAGCTCAAAATTTTTTACATGTCGAGCAATGAGCCTTTGAGTGTAGCAGAATTGCTTCATAAATTTAACTATCACTTTCAAATTTCTGTTTTTTTCTAATTTAGTGCTTGATAGTTTTTTATGTGATAATTTTAAAATGCTGTTTATAGCAAAAGTTACCTTGGTAGTACAGGTGTACAGAGAAAATTCACAGCCATCAATAAAAAGAAGGGGAAAAAAAATCCTGTTTATACTTTAGGCATTTTGTGATTCTAAGGATGAAACCATGGCAGTATTACGGGTTTTAAAAGCAACTCAATTAATCTAAATTTCTTCCAAAGTAACAGCTCCTGTAAGATTTAAATATTGCTACAGATATCTATGGATGGTTTCCATCTGTATTTGGGAAGCTCATGCAAAATGCCTCTTTCTCCTGATATTTGCAACACATCTTAAAAAATAAAAATACTTACATGTATATAGTCATATACATGAAGTTAAGAACATCACTACCAAAATATCAAAATTTAAGAAATAGACCGTGAATGTTTAATGTAGGCAAGAGAATTTTAACCAGGACAGGAAAAATTTATTTGGAGAGACTTGATTAGTTTTTTAGTGTCTCTGAAGAGTCAAATACCAGATGACACAGATCTGAGCAACCTTGAAGGTGGATAGAAAAAGCTGAGTTCCACATTGGATTTTTAGGTTATTCACCGTTAAGACTTAACCTCTCATTTTGGTAAAATGTGTGAGTGTCAAATAGAAGTCACTGTCACTCTTTGCCGACCTCCTTTAACTATTTGTATGGCTATATCTCCTCCGTAAGGATATCCAGTTTCTCTTTCAAATTCCTCCAAAAACTGTCAGGGACAGTGCCAAGATCTGTGAATACAGAAAAAGTAAGATGCTTTTCTGCCTTGTTGGGTCCCCTTCTAGCATGCCAGGAACATTTTTGCATCTTCTCAACATTGTGGAATAGCACCCGGTGCCACCCTATACCCTCAAAAGATGGGACTGAAGGATCCACTTAAGACATGAAATCTTTCAGACCCAAACTAGTGAATTATTCCAAAGCTATCTGGGGCTCTAAATAAATCTTAGCATTCAAAGCAATAAATGTATAATTCCATAAATCTAAACTTTGTGGTATATTCATTAGGCACTCTGTTTCATTTTCCTTCAAATATTCCATTTAATTCCCTGATACAATAAGCCTTCCAAATTCTCAGTGTTTCTTGACAGCCAAGACTTTTATCTTTTTCCTCCCAGGATTGCTTTCCTGGGAACCCATCATCTGGTCATTGGATATCTTTGATGAGGGAATTGAAGCATTTGCCTATTCTGTAGAGTTTCATTAAAGTTTGACTATGTTCCAGTAACTATTGTTGCATAACAAACCACCCCAAAATTTAGTGGTTTAAAACAACAACATTTATTTTGCTCATGAATCTGTAGTTTAAGCTGGGCTTGCGGGAATAGCTTGTCTCTGCTCCAATCAGCGTCAGCTGAGGCAGTGTGGAAGCTGGGGCCTGAGCTCATCTGAAGGTTGTTCACTTGCAAGTTTGAGGATTAATGCTGACTATTGGCTGGGGCTTTTGCTGGGAATAGAGGCATGCTGTTGGCTAGAACACCTGTACATTGTCTCCATGCCTGGGCTTCCTCACAATATGGCAGCTGGGTTCCAAGAGTCAGCATCCAAAGAGAGAGAGAGCCAAGTGGATTCTGTATTACCTTTTATGACCCTGCCACAGAAGTCATGCAGCTCTGGTTTTTCTGCATTCTATCTGTTGAGGCTATCATATAGGCCCACCTCCACCACGTTATAGGGAAAGGAAATAGACTCCACCTCAGGATGGGGCAGAGGGAGAGTTGTGAGACTGCAAATATGGCCATGGCCATCTTCGAAAGATATAGTCTGCCACAGACCATAAGCCAAAGGTCAATTCCCTGCAATGGGGTACTGGAAAAAGTGTTATTTGGCAGGGAGTCGGAAAACCTGATTTTGAATCCCACCTCTGCCCCTTACTAGCTGCATGACCAGGCCTCAGCATGCTCATCTATAAGATGGGAGACCCTAATGCTGACCCTCCGCCACATGTTTGTGCTGAGGATTATGCAAATAAATATGTAATATGTGCAAGTGTCCACCAAGTGCCTGGTACAGACTGGACACTCAATAAATCTTTGTTGAGTCAGTTTATTGAATGGGAATCTGCACATTATAGCCATTATTTAGGTTTATTGTGTCCTAATCTATGTCACTGAGTACATCCTTGCTGTTTTTCATGAATTTTCTACTGAGTCGCAACATGCTGCTGGCCATTGAAGGTCAGGGAGGAAACAGATTAACAACATCTCATAGCACAATGTCAAAATACTTACAAGTGTTTACAGAGCCCGGTGACACGTAGTGAATTTAAAACAAGAAGACTGGAGCAGAAGCAAAACTATTCTTGTTCTTCTAAGCTTGAGCAAAGGCCTTGATGTTTTATGATTGTTTTAAGGTCCATTAATCGTTGAATCATGAGGCCATGTAAAAAAATGACAGCTTTAACATCCAGGGCCCGGGTTTATTTTAAATGTTTTTGCTTCTCCACGGTTTCTAATTAATGACAGTGGCTAAAACCTGATTCAAATGTAGCAAAAACGGAGTGCCATGGGATAAAACAACTCAATTTCATCTAGGAGCATTTTATGGCTTCTGGAAAGAAATATTCCCTTAGATTGAAGGGTGCCAGCCTTTAAAAGGCATCAGCTGATTCTCGAAAAGAAGAAATTACTTACCATTATATAATTAGGATCTCTTCAAACAGGCCTTACCAAACGTTAGAGCTCTATTGTTGTCTAATATGGTAGCCACAAGCTGCGTGTGGCTATTTAAACTTAAATGAATGAAAGTCATATAAAATTTGTAAAAGTCACTTCTTCAGTTGCACTAACACCCCATTTCAGGTGCTCAGTAGCTACCAACTGAACTGCACAGATAGAGAACATTTTCATCATCACAGAAAGTTTAATTAGAGGCTGGTTTTCCTGTTTTGTTTTTCTATGTTCCCTCCAGAATTAAAGTCAAAGAGCTCAAATGTCCTAACTTTCCCCAGAGTCCTGCATGCTCAAAGGCATCCCTTTCCCCATTTGGAGAACCTTCTAGGGCCTGGGCCCAACCAACTGGGATTCTCTGCAGTCACTACTCCTGCACACACACACACAATACTGTTAGCACTAATGGCATTCAGCCTTAGGATCATGTCCTCCTCTGTCCCCTCTAAATCTCCCCTCCTCTGACACGTACAGGGACCCCAGACCTCTGGTCCTCCTTAAGAGCAATGATTCACCCCTCTGAACTACAGATTCCTTTGCAACCCAGGACTTACTACTTTTAAGGGTTCTTCAAACCTATATATGCTGCAAGTATCGTATTCTAGATGGAATAAATGATAGGATTTCCGTGTAGGTGCAAGTAATTTTCAAATGCGGGAAAATGCGATTGGGATGTGTAAAATAAAATTTCTATTTTAAAGCATCACTGAATTCATAATAACTTTTGATTATTGTGTATTTACTCGATTGACAGTTACTAAAGTGTGGATATCTGTGAATTTCTGAGGTCATAGAAGGGTTTTCTCAACCAGAAAAGTCAGTAACCACCACTCCGGGAAGCAGAGGCCTCTTCATCAGCACTTCATTGGTTTAAACTAAGCTCCAACAGAAAAATATGCCAACATCTTTAACTTCCTGCATTAGCCAAGTCTTTATCCTGATATAATTTGCACACCAGACCTGAGTGGTCCATATTAATATCCTACATCAAAGATAAGTACACTGAGGTGTAAAGGGTCTAATTTGCCCAGTGCCCCGGTGTGTGATCTTGACCACCAGCCTAAACGGCTATTTTATGTCCACCCATCAACCTCAATGACTGTCCCTCATTCGAACACACATAATATAGTTGTGCGGCTTGGTGGAGCCATCTACATTCTGTTAGGCCATTAGCCAATGCCGCCGTTAGGGGGGAAATGTCATGCACTTGATCTAAATGTACTTAGGAGAATTCTCAGGACCTGATGAATTATGACTGGGAGTTTTATAGCCCCGTAGGTCGCAGGCTTCATACCAACTGCAGCTAATGAGCTTTGGTCCCCAAGAAGCACTGAGGACACAGAGTGTTCCACACACAGTGAGGACAGTTCCTTGCCGTTCTGTCCCCTGTACCCTTTTCAGAGGCAATCTCAAGTCAGACAAGAAAATGTAAGAATGCTTCTCCTGGATGGTTTTCTCTAGACCACATATCCTATTTGTTGAAATGGATGTCTGAGCAGAATTGTTTTCAGAAATCACTTTTTTCCAAGGGGAAATAGGAACCAAAACAAAGCCAGTGGAGATCTAAAAAAATCCACCATGGTATTCTAGGAAGGGGGGGAAAAATCACTTTTTGGATGCGAAATGTTTTGTTGTATTTGATATGATCTGCTTCCCCGGCAGGTATGAATGAGATAAAATCACTTCTTAATTTTTAGGTTATTAACTAAAGCCCATTCCTCCACCCCAATTACTCTGATAGCCCCGCCACTATCCCTTCCTGACTTCCACGTGCCCCAAATAGGCAGAAGTTTAACTTTTGATTTTCATGCCTCCTCTTCTTTCCCTTCTCCCATCAGCTTTTCAAAAACTCCAGAGACCTAACCTAGTACAAAGGGGCCATCCCTGCTTCCAAATGCCTTCTAGAAAGAGGACTGGGAATGCAAATGAGGCTGCCTGGGCTTCACTGGCCCCTGCAGGTATCATGGCAATTTCTCAGAACTTAGTTGGGAAAGAAAGAAGGAAGGGAAGGGTAGTGGTGTGTTCAGTGCCAGAGCTTCTGTAAGCCCCTGGGTTACTGTTCCAAGGGATGACCACCACATGTGATAGCTCAGTCACACATGCACTTGAACTTTCCCTCTTCCCTTGGTCAGCAGTCCACGCTCACCCCCTCAACGCCAGTTCTTCCTTGGGAACCGTTGGAATCCTTTTAATCTAGCAAATTTTGCAGCACCAGAGAATCACTAAAAACATGAATCCTCTGAAGGTAAAGAGTGGAGGTCTCAATTCCATTGCTTGCTGGTAATCTCTTAGCCCCTTATACAAATTCCCAAATCCCTAAACCAGTGAGTTGAGAGTACTGGGAAGAGGAGCCCTCATTGAGTTTCATTAGATAGTTCTTTGATACTCTTTTCCAGAGCAGTGGGCACCCATTGCCTTGCATTAACAAAAGTGCACCGCAATCCTCAAGGAGTTTCTCTCAGAACATAGCTGTGTTCCCATTTGATTTGCAGTCTCCACCTGGATCTGTTAAATGGCAGCTCACCTAAGACATCTCAGGTTCTGCTCAATCACATACCTTGCATATGATAAGCCAATATATTTATGAGCACACGTACGGCCCCAGTTGTTTTCCACATTTCAGAATGACAGCATATTGGCAGTTCATGACAAGCCATCAAATATGACTTGTCAGTATAGAAAACACCCCTAGGAAGCATCATGGGAACCCCCTGTATCACCCGAGACTCTCAAAGGCATATTTGTTGTTAGCCAAGTAAATTAATAGTCAACCACTGATCAAAGCCTCTTTCAGTGCCACCATAATTACCTTGACAAATTCTGCAGCAATTGAAGAATTTTACCTTTAGCTGTTTCTTCTGAGTGACTCTCGCTCGCTGAATAGGACATTCATTTCTAATTGTGAAGCTGCCTAATCCTGATTGAAGTGGACCGTAATATCAAGTGTGGGAGAAGGTGGGCATATAAACTAGATTCACTCTCCTCGGAAGGAATAACTATTAAGACTTTCTTTTTGGAGACAAATCATCTTATGCAGGGGGAAAAAAAAAAACTCTATGAAAAAGACAAATGACAGCATGAGATCCAAAAGGACAAGTGCTCCGTCATTTTGTCATAATGCCAGAAGAGACAGTAATGCAGTCTGGACTATGCAGTCAGACACGTAGAAAACATCGCACGCAGAGCACGGGCTTCCAGGGCCGAAAGCATATTTGGTGAACTCAAAACACATCGAGGGGCTTCTCTGATTTTCAGTAATTTGAACTGTATTTCAGAAGTTTATAAAGGAAAGGGGCAGGCAAGCAGTGTGCCGATGAGAAGACGACTTCTGTCTTCTGAATTTCGGAGAAGTGCATGTGAAAAGCTGATTACAGAGTCTGAAGGGACTACAGCAATTTGCCATCTGGAAGAAAATTAATGTTTTGTGATATTCTGAGCTATAACCTACTTTGCGTGTATACACGTGGACACTCACATACGCACACAAGTATATTGTTTAAAGAATTCCTCAATTGTTGACTAACTGATGCTTCTCCATCCTCTCCATACTTCATACCCTCCCTGGGTTGGGTAAATCACTTTTGAGAACTATGTCTACTAGTACATCCATGTCACTAGAAGTCCATTTAGGAACTGTCATTGTGTATATTCACTATATCTACTACATTTCTTCTTCTCTTCCTCTCCCTCTCCCCACCCCCCAGCCTCTTTTTCAATTTTCCTTTTAAATCAGGAAAGCTTCAAAAAGCTTTGAAAAGTTCAAACTATCACTTATTAATTTCAGGGCTCTACAGTTCATTCTTCAATCTACTTCACTACACCTGTTAGTTTTTTTTTTCTTTCTTCCTTTAATTTTTCCCCTTTTAAAATCAGTAAAACTTCAGAACACTTTGGGGAATACCAGACATCTCTAATTAATTTCAGCGCTCTTCAATTTGTTTTTCAAGTTGTGCTATCAGGTAGGGTCCCAGCAGGGAACAGGGGGCACATTCTAATTAGGATGTTTTAAGAATACCATTTTCTAGATGGGAGCTGGGTGTAGGAGAGAACCACATGGAAAGTACACTACCCCAGGGAAATAGCACTAGAGGTGTTACCACCTGTTGGCTAGGAGGGAGGAGAGAAATGAACAGTTATTGGATCCTAGTAGGATAGATTTGGAAGGACAGGATGATGTCAAGAAGGCCATCTTCTTGATAGGTAATATGACCTTTAGTCAAGACACACAGCCAGCTTCATGGAAGCCCCCCAGGAGAGAACTGGGAGAATAAGCTTCTCTCCCTTGGGTCTCTTGCCATTGTCTCCCATTAGCCTAACCCAACCGGAAGCCAGGGGCCAGGAGAGGCCATTGATGAAGTCCATTCAGGTCAGCTCCCCCTGGAAAGGTGTGGATAAGATATCAAGCTCTAGCTTCTTTTCAGGGATATTGGCTATTAGTTGGAATTCCATGTACCAAATCTCCTTTTCCTCCAGCCCCCAGCCTAACACAGGAGTTGAGCTTTGGAAGAGGGAGGATGGTATTATTTTAAAAAAAAAAATGGTGTTGAGGTACCCAGAGAACATGAATCCCAAGAGAGATTCTCACCGTCACATTTGAATCAGGAGACATAAGATTAGATGGTAGAGTGGACATTCTGGGTCCTCATGCCTCCCGCTCCCTCCCAACGGAACACCAGTTGAATTTGATATACATTGTCTTCAGACGACTCTGAGACTTTTAAAGGTTTTCAGATGTCCTAAGATTGACACACATCTGCTTCTACCAATTTTCTTGGTTTTTCAGTTATCTGCCCCTTCAGTTAGACCATAAACCCCTTGCTCATTTTTATAATCTCTGTAGGATCTTCTAGTGTCCTTAAGAAGTATTGACTGATGTCAAGGGAACTCTATGCACTGCATAGCTGTACTGAATATATAACAGTTCCTGGATGCCATACAAACTGACCTTCAGATACTTCAGCTTGGCATACAAAGCTTCTGCTCTCAAACCTCACCTTCACACCTCCCCCACACTCCCACCCACATGTGCATGGGTCTGCAGTTGATCAGAACTGGTTATGGGTATCTAATGCATGCATCCTATTCTTCACTCCCCTCCATGGCTTTGCTCAGGCTGTTCCTCTTCTAGATGTTGCTTGCTGGTTGGCCTGCCTCTTGTTTAGGTATCTCATCATCCTCATCCAAGGATGAGAGAGAGGCATCTCTGTTTTGTCCCAGACCTCTCTGTAGGGCTGACAGTCCGTTCTTTAACTCTTGGACTGGTGGACACCAACTCATCGGAATGGATGATGCCTCAGCCAATTAGAAAGGCCACTTGCCCCAAATACACATAACACACACCTATGGTCTGTGTGTTATCTGATGGGATTGAGTCAGTCCAGTTGGATTTGAATCTTGGCTCTACACTCACTAAATGAGACACTAAGTGATCTTGGCATCTTAGTTAGCTCAGGCTGCTGAAGCAAAATGCCACAAACTGAGTGGCTTCAACAACAGACATTATTTCTCACAGTTCTGTATGCTGGGGTCCAAGACCAAGGTGCCGGCAGATTTGGTCCCTGGCAAGGGCTCTCTTCCTGGCTTGTAAACAGCCACCTTCTTGCTGTGTCCTCATGGTGGAGGAAAAAAGAGTGCTGGTCCCTCTTCCTCTTCTTATAAGGACACTACTAATCCCCTCGTGGGGGCTCCACCCTCATGACCTCATCTAAACCTAATTACCTCCCAAAGGCCCCATCTCTAGATACCATCACATTGGGCGTCAGAGCTCTAGCATATGAATGAGGAGTGCGGGACACAAACATTCGGTCCATAACACTTTCAGGTTCCTGAAGCTTGGTAAGCCTCCATCTTCTCTTCTGACTTGAGGGGATAATAAGACTTACCTGTTAGGGTTGTTGGGAGGAATAACTCACTTTTTTTAAAAAATGGTGCGTGACATGTAGAAATTACTTGACCTTACAAATGGTAGCTGTTACAACATCATCAAAGCTGTCCTTTTGCCCTCATCATTGTTTACCCTGTCACACAATAAGGCCTTTGTGAAAGGGACTGGATCTTACCCTCTTTTGAACCCCAAGGTCCCCCGCCAGCACAGGGCCCAATATATAGTAGGTGCCAACGCATGGCAATGCATAAAAGAGCCAGGTGTCCTAACTTGACAAAGGAGGCAAAGTGACATCCAAAGGAATCGGAACATATTTAGGATAACGCCTCGTTCTGTGTGTGTGGACATTACAGAGAACATCAATACCCCGCCACAGGCCATCTCTTGATACCACTGGGTAATGAGACCCTCAAGTTGACACAGATTTGCCATGACAGGCCTTATGTCCTCATGTGATCTCAAACAACAACTTCTTGAAAATATTTGTAAAACAAAACCTATCCAAAGGTTCCGACAAATCCAGAATCAGCACTGATCAACAAGTCTTGGAATGAACTGAAGGTCCCATGTATATATTATAAATTTAAAAAAACAAGATAGGAGAAAATGCTATCATTCCACATGGTTTTTCTTAAACATGTCTATTTTTAAAAAAGATTTTGGCTCACTACTGAATTTGCCTTAAAAACAGAAAAATAAAATCAAATATAAGAATACTGTTATGAATCTTTGGGAAAAAACAATTAGAGAATCCACCTTAATAGGTAAATAGGTAAATTACCTACACTAATTTCTTATTTCCATCTAGTTATAGGAAAATACTGAGACACTTGTGAGGTGGGTTTTCTTTTTCTAGATTTATATATGCATTTTTTCTATAATTAGTTGATAGTTTTTTAGGAAAAAAATATTCAGCAGCTCAAATGTACCTTTCATATTGCTTCTGATTTTTACTATTCTGCCGCCACAGAGTCATGCACCTTACAGAGATATTTTAGGCCCTAAATACTTTGCATTTTATTTTTTTTCCCTGTAATTTTCTTTCTTTCTTCTTCCCTCCTAAGCTATAAATATACAGCCCTTTTAAAAAACACTCAGACTTTTAAGTCTTGAGAATCAGCTTTTGTGCTTTCCTTAATACCTTTCAAGTGTTAGATTAATAACATTTTTATAAGGTGGTGACCAGAACGGAGTGTGATACTTCAGCTGAGTTTTGCCAGAGTCCAAGATAATCTATTCCAATTTCTGGGGACACACATTTTTGTCCTGGTTAGAAAGAGATATAATTATGCCCATCTCATTGTGCGGTGCTCCAGCTTTGATGTATGCGTATGTGAGCAGGAACGTGTGTGGGGACGTGTGTGTGTGCGTGCGCACGCGTGTGTGAGTGCCTGCGTGTGTGTTCATCAAGCATCTATTGTGATTCCGAGGTCTAATCAACAACAACAAAAGGCCTCCTTTAAGATCAATCGTGTTTATTCGGTGTTTGTTTTCTACTACCTAGGACTTGTTGCTTTCTCTTTGTCACCGTTAATTTTGTTTGTCATATGTCAGACTGGGATGAGTGAGGCACATTCAGATTTGGCTCATTTTCTTTTTTTTCTCCCTTCCTTACTCACCACCTTTGCTAATTTCAGCAGTCAGCACATTTAGCAAGTTGGTAGCTGCTTGCCTGAGCAAGCCATTAATCTATATTAGAAAACATAGAGGACCCAATTCTAACCTTCCTGAGGATTGCCTGCCCACCCCCCAATTCCACAGGGCATTTCACATCTCCCTTGGTTTAAGGCACCTGCCGTTTCCTTTAGGAGTTTTCCTTTCTTTTCTTGCCTGTATAGCTGTGCTTAATAAGGCTGCCCAGGCACATGGGATTGTGACTCCAGTTTTCAGTGTGGGACACAGTGTCATTGCAGGAGATAGTGGAGCTTGGCCAGACCCTCCCCCTGCCAGCAAGTCGAGTCAGTGACTGGGAAGCCATTCGAATGCTTTCTCCTAAAGAATTTTGGCAAAAAAAAAAAAAAAAGTGCCTCCACCTAAGGGCAATAGTTTTTCATCTTTCTGGGGTTTTATTTCCCCTGTCCCTCTTCCTCCTTTTTATCTTCCTGATGAAATGTCTCCTTTTTCCTAAAAAACTTGGAAAAAAAATGCATATTCCCATGTTAATTCAAAGGAGCTGTGTTCAAAAAATATTATCTATTTCTCTAATCCTTAGATCCCCTATTTCCACTGTCTAATAAAACTGTCAAGAAGTGGCCTCTTTTGAAAAGAAAAAATTAAATAAACCTCTACTTCAAAATGTTGGCCTTTCGCACATATACAAAACGAAAGAGTTTGCAGTAATTGCTTGGATAAAAGCATCCATGCTTTTTGCTAACATAGGCAATTTTGACATGGACCCTCTGTGGATTATATCGGATTCTTCCTACAGAATTGTGCACCTTAGACTTGGAAGAAACCAGAGGGAACATCCAGGGTAGGGGTAGATGTCAGATCTTTTGGGGGAAAAGTTCTGCCTTAAAATAATGCCTAATGTGACATGCCAATAGGTAGAAACATTACAGCCAAGGTCTTCTGGTTGGAGCTGGGGAAATGTGGGCTTCTCATTTGCCCTTGCAAAAGCCCCCCTGGGCTCTCTAGGGTATGATCTGTGCGCCACATACCTTTGTCTCCTCCAGATCTCTCCTACCTGCCCTGGGAGGCTGAGCACAATGGGCTCTCTTGCCCTCTCTTCTGCAGGTTGGATTTAGCAATGGTGGGCACCAACAGGAATTCAGAACAAAGCAAGGTTAGGCTATTTAATCCCCAGGCGTGCTCCCTGCAGTGTGGGTTGTTTACCTCTCTGTGTAGAAGGTTCCTTCCATTAAGCTGACAGGGGCAGAAGCTGTTCCTGCTGGTACTGGCCCTAGGACATTGCATGAAACCTCGCCGTTTCCTAACCCTGTGCCGACCTTTGCAAACAGTGCCTTTACTGAACGCTCCTCACATTACCCATTTTGAGTGTGCCGTCTGCATCTTGCCAGGACCCTGACCAAGAGATACAGTTTGAAATCTCAGACCATGACCACCTCCTAGTCTCATGCATGAACTTTCATCCAAAACACACATTTATGGGGGCAGGGGGAGTCTCTGGAAGAAGACTTCAGCTGAGTTATGGCTACTCTGTCTTCCTCTGGGCTTTAATCCTCCCTTCCCTTCCTGTTCTTTTAAGGAAATTTGGAAAGGAGCGAGAGATCTTTAGAAGTGCAGTGTATCTGTCTGAGGCCAAGGGCAGTTGCGTCCAAACCTCTCTGCCAGTGTTTCAGTGACCCTCAACTCACTGCCTGCAAGCCCACACTCACACATCTGGCTCTGCCTGCCCAAATGTAACCTTGAGAATGACATCCAAGATATCTTCAGGGACTACTCTCTCTGTCCCACCCACTCACTGGCCCTATCCTCTCCCAGATGTTCTCAGGTCCACTGGGTGACCTTGTGTGTCCTTCCTGGGATATCGCTCAATCATCCTAGAACAGGAAGGCCAAGGGGTCCTAGCCAGAACAGGGCAGATATATCCATGCATCCGTTCTGCCTTTTCTGTATGGAATCCCCCATGCTCTATTGTAAATAGATACTCCTCGAAATGAATGCAGAATCCAGTATTTGTTGTTTTAACCAAATCCTGAACTTCACCGCTTCTGATAAACCCTCAGATATAGAATTGATGTAAAATTTGGGACCCTGGCCAGGTCTAGGAGGCAGGAGAAAGAGGAGACCCTTTTCTCTTCTAATATTTGAGTTCCCAAAGAAATAAGACTACATGAATGCTCACTTCATTTGCCTGATATATCGAGGACTCCAGATGTAAGCTCATTGATAGTCTTGGTGTGTTCTTCAGTATTTGTGCTTTTAATAGATATTGCAAGTGTGTTTAATGTGAAAATAGAAACGGAGGGCTTTTAAAAGAGCTTACTCAAAATCCTGCCAATTACTGAAGTCTACCAGACAAGAAGGAGCCACATTTTTTTTTTTACTGTTTTTTTTTTTTTTTTATACAAAGGGGAAAAGTGTTTTCATAAAAGCCTGGCCCTTTGTCTTTAAAAATATTCATCTCTTGGGCACTGAGTTATAATAGTAAATACAGATGTAGCTATGTCACATTAAAAGCATGACCAAATTGCAGTACAATATTCAGAGCACTTTTATGTCACTTTAAAATGTATAGTGTCATCTAAAAATGAGCAGTCACTGTGAAGAAACTGGTGCTGGCTCTGATTTTGTGGTTCAGTGTTGTTTGGTTTCTTGAAAAGATAATCTTTAAGTCAAAAGCCATGCAATGCCAAGCAGTCTTCTGTGTGATCTATTTCGGCTTCCAAAATTTCTCATCACCTGGTTACAAACATCTGAAGGCAAGAAATAGCCAAGATTCCACTGCAAGTCCTAAAGTGAGTTATTATTAGACAGAAACAAACAAGCAAATACCTTGGGCCTGAGCCGTTGCCCAAACCAGTCCTGAGTTGGCACGGGGTCTGACCAACTGCTTCTGATTCCACAGTGTGAAGTAAGTTTGTGGAAATACATAGGTCAAACCTTCTACGACCCTCTGCAGCCCCTGGTGGAGCTAAGGAATGAAAAGTTGCTTAAACCTGTCTCCTGTTGCCAGTTTTTCTTAAACATTAGCTCTATTCCATTTTTTTTTTCTTTCAACTCTGACTCTGATTCGCAAAGAATAGGGAAGCTTAGCCAACTGCAATTTCGAAGTATTGCGTCTTAAGCCCAGGCCAAGTGTGTAGACTTGATAGAATTCTGATTAATGCATCTTATTACATTAATTTTCGAAGGAACCCGAAGGCATTTCTCCTATTCCTAGTGCAGGCTGGCCTGCCAGAAGCATTTGTCTACTTAAAGAGCTAATATCTTCAGCTACCAACAACCATAAAACTGAAAATCTATCGGAAGAGTTGGCTTCTTTAGATTGCATAAGGCACACTACAAAATAGATATAGAACTTGGCCGAACTTTGCTTCAAATTTGCCAATCAAAACTCTCAAACCCACGCCAAGTTGGCTACAAAACCTCTTGCTTGGAGCCAGGACTAATTATGTCAACAAGTAGTTCAAGTTTAGCCCCTGTTAAGTCCAGCAGTCCTAGGCATTGGGGATGGATCTTTGGTGTGTAGGCAAACCAGCCCTGTCTTCTTCCTGCCTCCTCTCAAAACTCCCAGGACCTCTTCGGGTCCCAGCCCTTTCTGTTCCCCCAGGAGGTCACCTCTTCATTCTCTGCCTTGGATGGAAAGGGTTTCGAGGCCATCAAATCACCCCAGTGAAAAGTTTTCTGACAAGGCCAAGCTTTCTTATGGTCATAGATAATTTTTTTTTTTAGAAATAAGAAACCTCTTCGGACATTCCAGAAAATACACTCAGAGGGGAAGTTTAGTGTGCAGAATATTTATTCAGGGGTGTCTTGGAGTTGACACTTATGGAAGGCACTGAGTGACATTGGAATGGGCACAGGGGGAAGCTGAGCTGAGATGCAGCCCAACGAGGGTCTCAGCCAACCTCATGGGGAGGTGTGGAGCTAAAAGGGCCCATTGACATTAATCCCCACTGGGCTAATAGGGCCAGGTTTTTATACCCCTGCCTTGACTAGTAATTGGTTGGATTGCCCCAGGAAAGATGTGACCTTGGGCAAGGGGGTTCTATACAGTTCAGGCTCTCCCTGGGGGGATTATGGCTGAATACCACAGAGCCTTCCTGGAAGGAAGACCTGAGCTACACATGAGAGCCCATCCACTCTCCAGCATGGACACGTCCCAGCTCCTGCCCCATGCTCTGCTCTGCCTCAGCCCTCCCACACCATCGCCCTCTCCAACACACACAGCCCTCCTCTTTGGATAAGGGTGGGTATGAGCTGTTCTGCAGCCCTTGTTAATCAGCCTTGAAATACAGTAGAAAGCCCTAGGGCAAGGCAGGCCTAGGTTTGAGATCTGTGTCCAACATGGAACCAGCCTTCCAGTCAACTCATTAACTATGTGGGGCCTTAGTCTCTTCTTCCCTGAAATGTAGCCAATCACACTTAATTCCAACGTTTGCTTAAGAATAAGTGAGAACATTGGCAGAAATTCATTAGCACCTGGAGAGGGAGTATGAAGTAGAGGTTAAGTGTATGGCTTAAGCGCAGAGTCAGGAAACCTGGACCTGCATCCTGATTCCTTATTTGAATGTTCTAAGGTAAATCACTTAATCTCTCTGATTCTCAGTGTGCTTAGCCCTGGGATAGAGGGTTGTTGAGAAAATTAAATGAAAATCATAGTGGTGACGCACTTAGCACTGGCCTTGGCCCACGGCACCCAGCTGTTCCTTCCACAACAAAGCATCCACTCTGCTACATCCCCTCCCCGTCGCTTGGCCTCTGCAGCTCAACTCACCTCTTTTGTGTCTTCTCAGCTTCACTGGGTTCCTGGGTGGAATGAGCCAAGCCCAGCAGGCAAGTTGTTGTAATGACCCATCCAACCAGCCACCATTTAATTATGTCCTTAAATGTCTTCAGTGACCCCCAGCATGGTGGAGGGCCACAAGATCCCACCATTTTCATCCGTAAACAAAAGCTTAGAGGCATCTCTGAGAATGACCAGTGAGATTTGCACTCAGCTCTTGTTAAATGAGACTTGCACTCAACCCTGGGTCTGCCCCTCCTTCCCAGATGGACTATTTGCTTTTGTTTTTGTTTTTCTCTCTTAGTTCAGTATCAATACCTGCAAAATGCAGATGATAATTTGGCATTATGGAGGAAATAAAATAATGCAAGTGAAGTCTTTTTCTTACTATTTACCTTTTTATTGTAATCTTTGTCATTCCTTTGACAACCATGAGCACCTTTTATGGGCCTGGCAGTCTAGTAGGCTCTCGGAATGCCCAATGACCTAGTCTTTGCTTTCCAGAGACATGAGAGAAGCCCCAGCCACTGATGTTTCAGTGCAGTAATGAAGCAGGAACAGTAATGGCTGCCCATGAATTTTGATGCCAGAGAGACAAAACTGCAGTGCAGGAAAATTCTTTGCCATGTGACCTGAAATTTTGGCCACTGAAGACTTTGGGTGCCCTAGAACAGTGGAAGGGATGCCATCGATATGCCAGAAATAATGGTGAAGTCAACTAGGACCTAGGGGTACTGTTGGGGACACCCTGGTATTCCTAAATCACTTTTCCATCCTTAAAATATTCTGCACTGATGATCTGAGAAGTTCTACTCGGCCCCATTTCTATTGGTAAAGTTGGCCATTGACGGCTAAGAAAATCCAGGCCATTTTTCTTGGGATCAGTGGGACAGACTCAGGATTAGTGCGCCTCACTGAGATACAATGAGGACCTCAATGAAAGGAAAAATATGGGGCCTCTCCTCAGGCAGGTTCCTGGCATTTTAATACCAGCCACATCACCTGTATGCAGTTTCTAGATCTGCTGTAACAAATGACCACACACTGGGTGGCTTAAAACAACAGACTTTCATTCTTTCATCGTTCTGGAAACCAGAAGTCCAAAATCAAGGTGTGGGCAGGGCTGCTTCCTTCTGGTGGCTCCGAGGGAGACACTGCCATGCCTCTGTCCTAGCGTCTGGTGGTTGCCAACAATCCTCGGTGTCCCTTGGTGTGAAGACACAGCACTCCAGCTTCTGCGTCCATCTTCATATCACCTTCTCTGGCTCTGTGTGTCCTTTGAGTCTCTTTTAAGGATCCCAATCATTGGATTTAGGACCCATCCTAATCCAGTTTGATCTCATCTGAATTCTTATCTTAATTACATCTCCAAAGATCCCATTTCCAAATAAAGCCACTGTGCAACCCATGACACCACCTTAAATGTATGGGGGTCATTTCTCTAGGCCTTTCGCCTACTTGCCTTCTACACGTCGGGAATTTGTTGTTTAACGTTTACCATTTCTACCTGATAAGCAGATGAATGATAAAAGTGAAGAAACTGAGGCACAGATGTGCCCCAGGCTGCACAGCTTGTGTTGGTGGAGGGTGGGTTGTGAGCCAGCCCACCCAGCTGTGTCTGGCCTCTGGCTGACCCTCTCTCCACCCACCCACCCCACGGCATCTCATTTTGAAAACCCAAAGACAAATAAAGTAGAGGAGTTGCAGGATTGTGAAATGTGGTGCTGGCCTTTGCCCATTGTATAATCTTAACAGTGACCAGAGTGTTTGCAGTGTGGTTCCCAGGAAGTTTACCCATTTCCAACAGTGTCCCAAGGTCAAGCCCAGGTGACTTGTGGCATTTTTATACCCATACGTTTATAGCTTTTAAAGTTGTCTTTGGGAAGCACCGAGGTGTGTGGCATTTCACAAGTGAGGAAGAGAAGCTCAGGAAAGCAAGTCACTAGCTGAGCTTTAAACCTACGTCTCTATTTCTAAAGCTTGGGTAGCATCTTTGAGAAAATGCAAAGCACCCAGTGCAGTGCCAGCCATGAACTAGATGCTCACTAAATACCATCAAAGATTCAGGTTTCTGAGTCCAAAGCAAACCATTCTCATCTCCAAGTGAAATTTTAAATATTAAACTCTTTAGTGTCTAAAAATCTACTTGGACCAACTAAAATTCCCACCTGCAAGTAGAATTTTAAATATTATATAAATATAAATCTACAGAATCTAAACATTCACCAGAACTAGGAGGCACAGCATTCCAAATGGGTGGCATATTGTCTTGAATCTTTCCAACACCTCCTCTTGCAGAGACTCACATTGCACGGCTAAAGCTTTTTATGCAACACCCTCATTGTTGAACAGACAGATGGCATGTTTAGGTTGGAATCCAAGGGAACTGAAC
>NW_012141080.1:4885397-4885911 GCF_000956105.1 Propithecus coquereli
AAAAGCTTTTAAAAAATCCATTTGATTTTAAATAATCTTTAGAAGTATATAAAGGTTAAAGAGAACTTTCAATTTAATTTTTGTGAACAGTCCTCTCCTACACACAGGACACATGCAGATGTTTAATTCTGCCGGTGGACAGTTTTTCTAATGATAAAATAGCTAATGAAATTTTTATTGACCCAAAATGTGTGATTGGTTGACTCACTGGAGTCAGTCCCAGCTCCTTCTAAAGGTTAGCTCATTGACTCCAGAACTCTGTTTTCCTCATTCATTCATTCATGCATGCATTCATTCTTCTAATGAATATGTATCGTGCACCTGCTATCTGTCAGCTACCTTGCTAGGTGCTAGGGAGAGACTAGCAACGTACTTCAGGGTCCTAGGCACTTTGTGTGAAAACGGAACAGGTCAGGTAGAGAGGAAAGGATACACATTTCCTTTGGGAGTCAATTTTTGGTTGCTTTTGTTTTTATTTGCTGTTGTTTTTGTTTCCAGTAGTAATAATAGCAGT